>NC_034412.1:42678173-42772701 GCF_002078875.1 Numida meleagris
GTATGTGCCTTGTCATAGCCTCTAGGAGGATCTGCTCCATGATATTCCCAGGCAGAGAGGTGAGGCTCACTGGCCTGTAGTTCTCCGGGTCATCCCTTATCCCTTTCTTAAAAATGGGAGTAATGTTTCCATTTCAAATGCACTTTGTTATCTTGTTGCTGTTTTTTAAACAATATAGTTTTTTCCATTGAAATGAAGTATGCTTTTCTGGGGAGTTCAATTCACATCTTGATTGATTAATTTTCTATCAAGAGAGGCAAGGTGGTTTTTTTTCTGGAAGCTGAAAGAGAGGTTCTGGCAGTTGAACCTCCAAGTTTCTGGGCAAGGAGATGATCAAGAAGCCTGACAGTACTGTCATAACGCTTATTATAATAAATATTATAACAGACCATTTATTTTTAAACCACGTAAACTCTAAAGAAATTCCTACCTTAGAACATATTGACTTACTTTGCCATCTCCAGGTGGTGATATATCTTGCTAAATTTTATGTTTCAGGCAGTAGCTAATACAAACTGGTTGAGGGAAGATTTCAGGAAATTCTTGTATGGGTTTCTCTGAAATAGCCTTGTAGTGCTCTTATTTGTCAATAATTTGGGGGATTTAGACAGAAGGCTCATTACAGTTCTTCTCACAGTAAAGTTGCTTCCTTCTTAAATCATTAGATTTATCAATTATGCCCTGATTGCTGGCCAGAGAGATTTGTTGCAGGTTGGTTTTGTGGACTTTTTCTCCCAGGACTGTAACAAGTGAATTCTGTACCTGGTCATTTCACCATCACTGCTCTTAACAGTATTGAAAAAGAAATTGTTTCATCAGTGGGAAAAACTTAGCTAGTTGAAAATCTTATCCTATTCGTCACCCACATAAGCTCTAAAACAGAGTTTCATTGAAGAGAAATCTCTTTAGACTTGCTAGGGAATTATATTGCAGTACCTAATTAAAGTCAGCCTTGCTAACCCTGTAACAAACCGAAGCAGAGGGGGGGGGGGAAAAAAAAGCAGTGGAGATCTATCATTACTAGTAGTGTGATAAGGAAATCTGGCAATCTTGATCTGTAATAGGCTATTTGAGAAGGCAGTGTGTCATGTTTGACTTTACCTGAACCTGGGTATTATCTCTAAACCTGCTTTGACACCAATTGATTTTTCTTCTCACATAGAGGTTCTTAATCTCACTCATACGCAACAACTGAGTTGCAGCTCATAGAGCCACTGCAAAGCTCAGTTCTAGCTTTCTTCTGAGTCCTTGATAGGTCTTTACATAGGAATTTCAGGCGGCTGCAAGTAACAATTTCACAACTGAACCTACTGATATGCTGCAGATTTCTTAGAAATGTGGAATGTAAATGCAGAATAATTTAGTCATCAGGATAAGAGTTTCTGAATTCTGAAATGCTACTATGATAGTCAGAAATGATTATATTTCAAAGCTATCAAATATGTGCTCTAAAGATGATTTTTTAAAAATTAAGTATTGTCTGCACTGGGGAAAAATAATTGTTTCTAAAAGACTTGATTTCTCAAAATAGGAAAAACAATGAAATATCTATGTTTGAGAGATGGTTGTAGGTTCGGAGATAATTGGTCTGTTTTAATTTAGATTTGTACAAAAATACAGAATTGGACAAATTTGCAGTGTCAAAACACTTCCTCATTCTTTTTCACAGGATATACAACAAATATATTTCTTTCTTTGCATACTTCCAGTAATTATTAACCCATTAAAATTGCTAAACTGCTAAAATATGCAGATCCATTTTTAATAAAATGAAAAAATATTAGATATTCAGTTCATAAAGAAGAAATGTTTGTTCTTCATTTAGTATGCATCTTCTGGTTCAGAATGCAGTCATCTTGTGAGTATTCCTTAAATGTAAAGGATCACTGAAGGACAAGTAGAGAAATTAAAAGAAAGAAGATATTCTAAGTCCTCTTTCCTTTCTACCTCTTGGAAGATTATTTTATTGCATGTAGTTTTTAATATCTTATATCTTCACATTCAGAATGTTCTAAAGAAACAAATGTTTTAGTAAATCTGCTTAAAGTAATAATACTGGCCATCTTTTTGACAGGAATAATCTAAAAGTTTCCAGTGCCTTTGCTGACATTTACAATATCTTAAGGCTTTAATCTTACTTTCAGAGTAACCTAGTTTAAACAGAAAACAACTGATTTTGTGTAGTGTTAAAAATCTGACTAAAAATATCTATCTTCTGAGATGTATTACACTTTGCAATATTCTTGAGGAGTACTAGTTACTTTTCATGACACCAAAGCTAAATGGCACTCATTCTCTTTTCTTCCTATGTGTTGTCCCTCTCAATTTTAGAGTTATTAGATAAGAAATTAATGCTAAATAAGTAGCTGTCTATTCTTTAGGGAAAAAAATTACTCTACAAGCATCTGTGCTTTTGTGACAATCTGGGAACATAAGTAATGTCGTAAGTGAATATCCAGTAATGGCATATATTTTAAAAGTAATGGAAACCTAGAAATGAAATATGTAGATCTACCTCCTGTAGCACTTTTCTAAGTGAACAAGTAGTTGATGTCTGTGTCCGTTGTATACGCCTATTCATCTGCTTCTCTAGTGTTATATTGTCTAATTTTTTATGTTTTATGGGAATTGTGTTACAGAAGTTCATGCTTTTTTTTTTATGTTGCTGTTTTTAAAAGTGACATGCTAACCTATAGTAGTGGTTAATTAGTGAACAAAGCAGGAAGCAGTTTGAACTATATGCAGCTTGGGAGACAGTCAAGTTTGTGTAAGTAAAAAACAGACTATAGTTCTTAGTCTTCCTTTCAAAACTAATGAAAATGTCATTGAGTATTCTTTGAGAGCTCCAGTGCAATCATGTAATGAATTTCAGTAAGTGTTGTTTAAGGATTTGTCAGTGCATCCTGAACTAGTGTTGTGCTCTGCTTCAGCTGACTTATCTCACTCAGCCTGTATCAGCTGAGGAAATCCAGATTTTTCCAATCTTTTGGAAAATGTTTTTTTCCTCAGTAGAGGGAAGAAGGAAACTTTAATGTTTTTCAGTAAAAAAGATGTAGTGCTTTTCAAAATGACAGAATATTATTCAGTTTCACAGTCATAACCTTTTATCTTCTGAGATTTTTTTTTCCTCCTGTAGGGCAGCGTGTCTCTGCAAGTTTCTCACTCTTCTCTCCTATAATGGAAATCCCCAAAGACTTTGCCAAATTAGACTCCAACAAGTCCTAATACAAATAGAATGAAAGGGGACGAAATCCTATCACTTTTGGTTGTGAGCAGGTGCTTCTTTTAAGTATACTGGAAATTTCTGGTATTTTTTTTTTTTAGTGAGACTCTTCAAGATGCTACATATAGTCCTTCAATTCAGGTGCAGAGCTATGGATAAAGAGCAGGCAATAAAACAGTAGCTGAAATGTTTATCGTTGTAAGGGAGCACAAGTAGTAGATTCTTTTCTTTGATAAAGAAAATGGTGCCTATTTGCAAAATAGAAGCACTGTTACAGCTACGAGAGCTTTTAACTTTTTTAAACCAGCAGTTTGACCCCTATAATGAATTTTACTTCTACAAATACTTGCATGAGTCATTATTGTATTCATTTGTCATAAAAAATAATCAAGTCTTTAGGGCTAAAGTTGCAGAAGACCAAATTGGTAAACTTAGCTGCTGGCCTACACAGCCCTCTGGGGAACTTTACGTACTTACCATGACCTCACTGCTGAGTTTCCACTGTTAATAGCTTTAGTTTGCTTTCTAAAAGTAAGTGCATTCACAGCCCGATCTCAGCCTTCAGTTTTGCACCTGCAGCAGACTGTGTGTGTAAATATTAGTAGACCAAAATCCTGTTATAGAGTGCTAGAAAAATCTGGGAAAGCTAATAATCTGCAGATTGGCCTTGATTGTTGGATGTACAGTAACTAATTAGAAATTTGCTAAATAACTTAGAGAAAATTAGTGTTTTGTGTGCACTTGTGTGCTAGAAGCATGGGATCAAGAGCTTCTGAGGTAGAGTGCTAATAAAAACTGTCCTGATAATATATCGGGAAGTGTTGCTTTCTTTATCAGTTACTAGGGAAGAACTTTTTTCAAAAGAAAACTTGAAGGATTTTGTAGGTTTTCCAAACACTCTCAACATTTCCCACAACATGAGAACATAACAAAAATAGCAGTTATGCAGATAAACCAGATACTGGTAACCTGTTTCACATTCTCAGCATGTCATCTAATCTGTAACATGAATGTAAATAGCAGAAAAAGCTGGAGGCTATATTCCTGTAAGGCTACCCAGACACAGCAACTTGTTATTGGAACTGAAGAGTAGGTTAGTCCACAGGCTTCTTGGGAAGCCAATAATGTAGCAAAAAAAAATGAGTTTCACAAAATGTGCGTTCAACCGATGTCCTGTTTGATTCTGTGTGTCTGGCATGTCCAGTACAACCCATGATCTAGGCTGTATTTCTTGGCCAAAATATAGGGGGATATATTCAGTACCTCAATGAGCTGATGCTTCTTATTAAACATAATTACTACAATATTAATTTAAATATATTAGTTATGAGTTTTTAAATGTTTTCTTTTCATCTGGCAACCATGTAATTGTGAAAAGACTGTTCAATTTTTTCAATTTAAAAGAAAATGCACAGACTAGATGCATTATTTCATACGTTTGGTTATGTTGTACAACTGTGATTTTTTTTCAACCTAACAGTTCCTTCACTGCATGTTGAACACCAGCTATTGTCTGGCTACTTTGCATCATGCTGTTTTTATAAACTTCTATCTTAGTTCTTCTCCTTCAGTTGTTTATTTTCTGTGCCCTGATTCTCAAAATATATTTAATCTGTTGCATTTAACTGCTGACATAGTTAATCATCTTCTAAAGACTGTGGTATTCCCGGAGTCTGTATGTTTTTTCTCAGCTTCAGTGTTCTGCTGATTTTAACTGTTTGATTTTGTTTTGGCTTTTGATTATCCTAGGGTCCGATTGGTATGGATGGAAAGCTGGTAGGTGATTTCTTCAAAAACAGTGTAATTTAGGTCTTGCAACATTTCCCTCTCTGCTTTTTGAATTTCTCATGCTGAAATGTATATTAATCACATATTGGCTTGCTTTGGCATAATTTATTTCAGTCTCTGTACCACAGACTTCAAGGGTGCCAATAAGCCACTTCAGTCTTCTGCCTCTACCCAAGCAGTTGTGCTACTTCTATTCTCTTATCATTTTCTATCTGGATTAGGTTGTAGGACAGGTGTTCCTAATTCAGGTGATTTGTCCAGAGGATATCCCAGAAGGGTAGTGAGGTAGGGTGGCAGAGTGTTTCTTCTGGCAACATATCCATGGCTCTTGCTTGTTTCCTCTTTCTGCAGTTTTTTCCTTCTTTCATTTTTGTTTCTCTACCTGGAATTTGTTGGCTAATTACATCTGGACAGCCCCGTGTATCTGTATGCTATCCTAGATATTCTTTAGGAAGGTGCTCTTCGAAGTAACTTACTTTATGCAAGGCATTCTGATCAGCTGCTAACAGTTTATCATGTATGAGTTTCTGCTATTTTCACCTTTGCCAGGACCACCCTATTCTTTGGTACCTTGAATACATCTTTTGTCCTTTCACTTACTAAAATCCCTTTTCCTTTGCAAGCTCAACTTGTTAACCTGCAGCATCAGCTTCCATTTTCTTTTAAGATTTGTTCCTGTGCTCCTGAGGTTTCTTTCTATTGCAGAGTAATGCTTCAGCAATGTTTGCAGCTTCTGGTCAATAGGCATTCTTTAATCTCCTGTTCTAGCAGATTAATAGTTTACCTGTTGACTTCATCTTGACCTGCCTACACCATATGTCTTTATCTTTGTCTTCTAGTGTCATTTATATATCCACAGATTTAGGTAAAATAGCATGGAAGTGGTTAACCAACTATACAAGGTAATTAGAATTGGCTGCCAAACTTAACTCCTTTCTTCCTTGCCAAATAGCATATCAAGTTGGTAAATGGAAATACAGATGGGAAAAGCCTTCTGAAGATTTTGTTGAGAACACTATAGATTATGCAGCTACACATACTGTAGAAATGCAGATAAACTGAACAAATACACCAGATAAGTTATTGGTGTTGGGACTGCTCTGTGAGCACATACAGAGAGACTGTAGGGAGCCACAGCTCATTAGATGAAACAGACTAAGAACAACAAATTAAACCCTATTTAACTTTCCAACCTAAGATGAAGAATATGAGCACCTGCTGTCCAGAGAGTTGTCCGTGTCGTTTTGGGACTGCTGCTGCAGGTTGCAGACTGCTTTCAGGTGTCTTGTCTGCTGCCCACTTCTTTCTGCTATTTCCAATCACAAATTGTAACAAAATAAAGCACCGCTTATTTTTTGTTTCAGATGTTCAGGTTCTTTCAGAGCAGGTGATCTTTTCTGTTCATTCCTGGCTTCTGTTTACATTGTTACCAAGATAATTTTGTTAGCCTCGAAGAGATTTATCCATCAAAGATCAAAGAGGGTTCATTCTTATTCTGCCTTCTACTCAGAGCAGTCACTTAACAGTGCTGAAAAACAGTAGTAACCCAGATAGATTTTCAAAACCTCATCTGATTCTAGAGCGTAGACCAAAACCACATTCAGAGTATACATCTGAGCAAAGCTGATACAGCAATCCTTTAGATCCAGTTAATATGAAACTTTACAAGGTCTTTTGCTGAGGAAGGTTAAGCTTCAGTTATCAAAGAAATGAAAACTACATGAATTAAGTTACTCTTTTAAAATAGATATGGCCAGACTGTACTATGAACTATATTAATACAAATCCTGCTCACCTTCACTGAAATCTAAAACAGAATCTCCATCCATATGTTAATATACTCCCTTTTCAGTATGCAATTGATGTCTGAGTTTTACACTAACATAAGAATAAAGGATTATTTATTAATATTTTTAAAATAGAGTAATGCTGGCTTGCTGACTTTTCAGTCTTTGAGAGTATTTTCACCCATTTTTGTTTTTATTCTAAATTAAGGTAAATAGGACTAGCTAAAACCTTCTAATCCAGAAGTAATGTGCATTAGGACTAATTCATGTAACATTGAGTCAGAGTGATTTCAGCAATCTTGGAACCCTCCTGGGAGCACAAGCATATTAATTGAGCTTCCTCCAAAGAAGTATAATGCTATATCATAATTGAAAGTTGTTTTGTTTGTTGTTTTCACAGTACACAAAGATGAGAAAAGGCAAAATGAACTACCCCTTCTTTGTGTCCCAGTTGTCAAGCTTCTTTGTGCCTGTACCTTCTCAAGCAGAGCTGATGATTTCTGTAATACAGTGCTTGCTGCATCCTCTTGTTAATGTCACTTAGTGCATTATCAGTGAGAAAACTATATTGTAACTGCATTTGCTAGTTAATAGGGCAAGGAGTATTTAAGAGTGTCCAAAAACATTGAAGAATTGAGAACAACCAAAAACAGAAGATAATTACCTTCATTAAGGCAAAGTTTCTTCTACGTTTAAGGGGCTTGTAGCTAGCAGGATCAAAAAATCTTGCTATGAGTACTTCTATATTCAGCACCTGCATTTTCAGTTAAGTGCTGGATGACTGCAAGGTAAAAGGTCTACATAAATTAAGGGTAACTCAACTATTATATTTCTCATTATCTCTGAGTTCAGTGTCACCATGAAAAACTGTCTTCTAAAAATCTAATTTCTTTCCTCTTTCCATATGATATGATAAACTAGTAATTATAAATGCACAACAGCAGACTGGTTGTGCTGTTGAGACTGAGAGTAGAAACCACCTTCATAGGAGCATGACTTTATCCTTTACCTTTATGTCAGAGTATGTTTGTATTATGTATGTCCCTTATCTTATACGTAGTATGTACTGTGTGAACACTGAATATCCTACATGTCTTAAGCAAGCATGAAGAATAATGTGTCAGTTTCCAAATCTTCTTTGTTTTACTTTTTTTCCTGTTTGTCTTCTACAGCTTTAAATCAGCATTTTGTCAATTTCAGACTTCAAGTTTTTTGTGTACCTTGGAAACCCTTTTATGATTTGGTCAAAATGTATTACAACTTTAAATACACTTGAGAGACAAACGTATTGTGGTTTTTATATATGAAAGCTTGCATGCATAGGTCTCGGTTCATTTATATCAATTTATTGTACGGTTTGCTCAATACTGCATCAATAATCAATTCCAGTGATTTTTAGGGTCAAGTGGAGCACGTAATGGCTTAAAACCTGCAATGATGGGAAGATTAGGGTAAAAGCTGAATGCAGAGGACTCTGAGCATGTTTATTAACCCAGTGAGATATGTGATTTCATAGAACTGAGCCTTTACAAAATCTTTATATTAGAATTGGCAAACTTCTGTCAGTTTTTCTTACCTGAAAACCCATGTACAGCAATATTCTCATAAGGAACAGATACAAGATTATAGCATCTATGGCAAGGAATGCTTTAGGAGTTCTTCAGTGTAAGGATTAGGTTAGCTCCAATACCTATATTTTCACCGTGATTCCTCTCTAACAGTATTTCTAATATCTTATATTCCTTGTTTTTTTAAGCTTGCATGTAAATTAAGAACATGCTTTTCTGTTTTGTTTTAATTAGCACAAAAAAAAACCTGCTAAAGTTTTTTTTTCAAAAATTGTTCTTCAGCTGCTTTTCTTGTAAATAGCATGTCTCTGTTGAAATGCATTTTTTCTTCAAAATCTCACAGAATCACTGACTAATAGAGGTGGAAAGGGACCTCTGGAGGTCATCTGGTCCAACCTCTGCTCAAGCAGGGTTACCCAGAATAGGCTGCCCAGGACTGTGTCCAGGTGGCTTCTGAAGATTTCCAAGGAAGAAGGCTCCACAAACTCTCCAGGCAGCCTGTGCCCTGAGCTTTCTCTTCTCCAGGCTGAACAGTCCCAACTCTTTCAGCCCTTTAGTTACAGTGGTGGTCCTTCACTGGACTCCCTGCAGTGCATTCATGTCTTTCTGTGCTGAGGAACCCGGAACTGGACCCAGCACACCAAGTGAGGTCTCACCGGTGTTGAGTAGGAGGGAAGGATCACGTCCCTTGACCTGCTGGCAATACTTTGCCTAATGCCACCCAGAATACTGTTAATCTTCCTTGTGGCTAGAGCATGCTGCTGAGCTGTGTTCAACTTGGTGTCCACCAGAACTCCCATGTCCTGCCTTGCAGAGCTGCTTTCCAGACGGAAAACTGAAGAAATATTGTACATAGAAAACAAGAGAGCTGCTCCAAAAATAACGCCTCCTGTTTTATTTTGTTGGCCCACAATGTCAGAGGCAGATGCTGGTGGTATGGCAGCAGAGGCTGAACCTTCCCAACAATATTCTGTTCCAGTTTGTTACTGTGTGACAGATGGCAGCAGAGGGACACTCTGACATCAAAGTGCATATGAAGCGAAGGTGTGGAACTGAATTCCTCCATGTGGAAAAAATGACACCCACGGGCATTCATCAGTGCTTGCTGAATATTTGTGGAGACCAAACAGTGGGCGTGGCCACTGTGAGGCAGAGGATGGAGTGTTTCAGCAGTGGCAATAGCGGGTCACTTCTGGTGCAGATTTTTGTGTGTGGCATCCGGGCTCTTATTTGCCAGTTTTTTTTAAAAAAAAAAAAAAAAAAAAAGCACAGCTAATGGTGGAGACTAAATTGAGAAAGTTTTTTGTAGCTGAGAACTTGCTCTATCAAATAGTGCTATTGTGCTCTTTGTATCTGTTGTGATTTCCATGAAAATAAATAGGAGGCATTACTTTTGGGGCAATCTATGTAGTTCAGAGGAATTCAAAAAAAAAAAAAAAGCTAGGCTAGCCCTTGGAATTTAAGAATTCCTCCCCTTTTAAGAAGGCAGACATTTATGTCTTAAAGTGCAAGTTGACTGACTGCTTGTCGTTCATAGTCACAGCCACTATGCTGTTTTGCAATATGTTTCTACTTCATGCAAATAATTTGTAATGAGTGGGCTAGAACTATTGATGACTTTCACTGACTTTACTAGAGTAAGGGAAAGGACAAGGATGAATACATCCCCAAGCTGCCTCTTGGTCTGACCCCCTCAGGGTTCACTGGCTGCTGTTTTTCTGGTTTAAATACCAGTTTATACTTGTTGAAAACTGTGCCGCTTGCAAGAACGCCAAAAAGACAGTCTTGTTTCCTCATCCATTCTGTTCTTGCAGTTTTTAGACTTTGTTCATTCATTAGGCAGTAGTTAGCACCTCCTTGAATCATGGGAATGAGCCATAATGGAGGAAAAGCACTTAATACCTACTTCTAAGTCAGTTCAGTGTCTGCAGATTCTTCCTCACTTAAGAATTATTAAACTAGGTCTTTCTGCAATTTCTAATTTGTATTGTTACAACATAAAGTAGGAATTTTCTCAAATACAGGTTCAATTATATATTATTGTTATTTATTTCTGGAATCAATTGCAACAAAGTTAATCAGTTTGAATTAAAACATTGAAACTAAATATTGGACTTAAAAATCCAGACCCTTATTTCATTACCATTACTGGATTGTTTGTTATTTCCTTTATATGAAGTACTGTGACTATTTGGTACTGTTTAAGGAGCTGATCTTTGTCACAGCTTTTCGTAACCTTATGATTTTCTTATTTTTCAGGGTCAGCCTGGTCCTCAAGTAAGTGCCATCTTATTTCCTATATAAGTTAAGGCTAAATGAAAAGTCCTCAAAACTCTGTTTATCTACAACATAAATTGATGTTTTTTTTATCGCACTGCATTAAGTTTGAAACTGGTAACCATTGCATAATTCAGTAAGACAAATACTTCCCCAGGGAGAAACATGGGGCCTCCTATATGGTTGTCTGAGTTCCCTCAGCTGTTTGACCAGATGGTAGGGTTAACAACGTGGTACTGAATAAAGCAAATCTCCTAACTATGGTTTGAAACTTTGCCACCTAACTTTAAAGCAAGATAAAATAACTTAGCAAATGTGTAGCAAATGCAGTTCTTCAACTGCTTATTAATCACGTACTAATAATGTTGCTATAATCCAGGCAGGCCTCAGTTATTTTAAATATTGTGCTGCTAGCTGTTTTGATTAATTATACATGCTCCTTGCATTAGTTCTGCCGTATTTAAGAATAGTGGAACTTTGTCCTGTGGGTTGTAATTGTAGATGTGGAAATCCAGGGACCTAACTTCAGTTCTCATGTAGAAATAGACAAGCAAAGAGGAAGCACCTGGTATAGCAAAATCTTTGCGTAAATTGTTTCAGTTGCAGGGTAAAGAAACATGGAAGGCCAAAGAATTGGAGGGGGTGGGGGGAAGCCAGTACCAAATCCAAGCTCAGTGAAATCATTTGGAATAACTATTTTTTGCATACTCAAGATGCAATGTAGAAAGTAAACTCTGGTTTGGGAGACTGTCTTAGCAAAGTGAGTAGTATAAGCCAGAATTTGTGAGGGTGTTTGATATTTCAGAATCATAATTGTAAATCAAATATTTACAGCCTTATTTTTTTTAGTTAAAATTTTCCTTAAGAAAACATTTTCCTCAGGTTTTTTGCTTCTACGCATCCCTTTCTGTTGAAAAACAGTTTTAGTGTTGCAAGTCCTCTTCACGCTCAGTTCAAATGCTGTGTATCAGTGCTGTAGGATTTTGACACCCTCCTTTGCAGAGTACCAGACTCGATTTAATAGGAGATATACAGTCTATATGATATTTGGAATGACCACCTCTCCATAACGCTTGTATTTTAAGGTAAGTAGGCTCTTGTCTTGTGGCCTGCACAAAGATATCTGAAGCCTTTGTACTGTTGGCAGTCAATGAAGAGAGAGACTGTAGTTCTTTGTGGCACTCTTGCTCTGAACGAGCTCCACTGAGGACCTGAGGGTGTTATCTTAGCCTGTGGGCTGCTCTGTAAGTTGATGTTGACTTGTGCTGCCACTTGTGTTGCTTTCACCCTGAGACTGGATCCCCCATTTCCTCCGCCTCAGTCCCTTGCAGAGTGTTTCTTGCTTAATGCCTGTAAACAGCTTCTTAGTTCTTGGAGCTCATCTCTCTACATGAAATGCCTTGAGGCACCTGTAGGCAAAGTACCACAACAGAGAGAGTAACATTCTGCATGATATGTTTTAGGAGTAGACAGGCAGAAATATCTTATTGCTACTGTAAAAGAACTGGGGTGCAAACTATAGAAAAAAAAAAAACTAAAAATTGCAAAGAATTTTATTAACTTCTGTGCCTTACATGATTGTACAGAAAACTGTACAGAAAATATCAGTACCAGGGTGCACTAGATTTAGGATTGAGAGTTCCTTTGATCTAACATCACTAGTTCCTCTCAGTGGAAAAGTTGGTCTATTTGCCATCATCATTTCATTGTTGTTCATCCTTAATAATGCCTTTCATCCTCTTCAAATCAGTATGCTCATATTGCAGCAGGAGAATGTATACTCAGTTATTTTGACTGGCTGTATGAGTGGAGAAATCTTTCAAATGCACATGTGAGGGATGCTGGCATGAGACATCTGGAGTAGGAGTCAACTCTAGATCAACATATCTAAATGTAAAGGCTTGCATGTTGGTGTTGACACAAAAGTGCCTAAGCACTGCTTGTAGTAGATGAAGTTTAAGTCAATCCTTAATGCACTTAGAATGCCCTTCAGCTTGTTGCTGACTCCTAAGGCTCAAGTACATTGACTGCTGACAGGCATCTGTTGCTGCATGAGAAGATTCAGTCTCCAGCTTAGTCTCTGGCTGCCATATGTACAAGGGCTGGAGTATGCTGTTAGACTGTTGTTGTATCTGTCAGTCATGTGCAGCTGTCTTGGATACCTAGGTAAACTCTCAAATGACACTAGTTGCATACAGCCATGTCTCTTAATTATAGATACTGATTATAGACAGCTACTGAATGTAATCAACATTCTACTGAACTGCTCTTAAGACTACCTTTACAATTTGCATGTCTTAAACTGCTAAATGTTAGATGTCTTTCTCTTAAACGGAAACTTAGGCCCAGATAACTTCCATAAGCTTCCAATAACACTTCAAAAATCATTCTTTAGTTGAAAATCTGAAGATATTCCTGAAAAGAATTTTAAAGTATTATTAGAATCTGTTTACATACTGATAATATAAGACAAACTGTTTCCCATTTTTGAAAAACAGTTTGCAGGAATTTCTCCATTCCTTTCTGTGCCCATAAGAAATTTAGAATGAAAAGTATTGGTAGGCTTTCTTGCTTCAAAGATCGCAATTTCTGTGCTGATTAATGAAGCACTTAAATTTTTTTCGACAGTCCATGCAAGATCAAAGCTAAATTCTAATCCTTTTCACACTCAGTGTATTAATCACAACTATTTCTTTTTGCCATGATTTTCAGAAAGTAAACAGTTAATTGACCCAACTTGTATGTAGTTACTGGGTACAAATATTTATTCGTAATGAACATCATTAGTAATATTAGTAACATCTCCTATCTCAGCCATTGAGTTTTTACTGTTTTTCATCAGCATACAACTGAAAAAAATAACTTATATTTTCTTTATTCAACAAAAAAGAAGCTTTACTACAAACCACAACATTTTGATTCATGTGTTTTGTTTTTTCAGAAAAAGCTCACGGTTCTGTTGTATATTTGAAAGGTAGAGAACATAATTAAACTAAAAAGAAAAACCCATAAGCTTTAAAAATGAAGTGTATTCATATATTCTGATTTTGTTTTTTTTAAAGCTGTTTCAAATTCCATGTAAGCTAAGTTAGCCTGTAGAACAAGTAGTACTACCTTTAGCATTTCGCTGAAATCTCAGTTCTGAATTTTGACTGACCTTAAAAAGAATACTTGTCTTTCCTTGTTTAGAATGTAGTATGTATTTAAATGAAGATGTACCAGTAAGGTGATGGGTGGTTGTTTTTCTTTTTTTGTCCACCAGTAAGTCTTTACAAACAAATTCTAATTCCCTATTTAATATAACGGTATGCATTTTTGTCAAAAATAGACTTCAGCTTCAAGTCTAAAGTTATTTGTATGAGGATTGTATTGTCTGGGTAAAGGAAGAAGACTTGTTTTCAAATTCTTGTTGTTTAGAAATAAAGTCCATATAAAGACTAGGAAACTGCATTTGGTATTATGGCAAAGGAAGATAATGTTCTCTAAGGAAAGAAATTCTGTTGAAGTAAAATGTATTGACATACAAATGTAGGGTGGAGTGAAGTTTCAGTGTGACTGTTAGCCAATTGTTTACTTTATGGTCATATCCTCTCCCTAACCTATCCCTGTTGCAACAGGCTTTCTCATGTCAGCATACATGAACTTTCTATGTAGGACTTTGAGATACAGCAGCCCCACAGATGCTTCTCCCCCCAGTTTTGGCAGCCATTCAAATCTGCATTAGAAGTGGATAAAGTATTAGTGATTGATACTTGTTTTCATGAGGCTCTTGTTTTCCTGTATGTGAAATGTCTGTGGAAGTGATGTTATTTCAGTCTGAAATTTTCCAGTTCTGTGTGTATGATAAAGAGTTACCATAATAATTCTGGTGAAAACTGTGTGTGTCTTTTCTAATGTCAAGTTTCAAGGTATGTGACTGGAGTATTTTTATTTTCTAAACTTTCATGGCAGAGATTATGATTCATGGTCAGATGAACTATTACTAGCTTGTACTGTCAAAAGAATTGATGGGAACCATTTTAACTTTTTGTTCTCTGTCTTTTCTCAAGGCTGAAGTAAAATACCAAGACACAGGCCGTAGTTTTAAGATGTTTGGGATAGAAGCAGTGTATGTAAGGGTATGTTTATCACATTCTAGAGAAGACTGCAGTGGTAGAGAGAGTCCTCGACCTCAGGAGGGAGGTGAGTGTCTAACAGCAGGAAGGGCCAGAAGGAGGCAGTGAGTTTTGAGTAGAGAAACACGTTTTAAGTTTCTCCTTGAGTTTTAGTAGTCTGGAGAGCCATCTGCACGCCAGGACTCATGAGGTATTCTCCTCATTAATTACAGTCATAGAATCAGCAAGGTTAGAAAAGACCTACAAGATCATCCAGTCCAACAATCCACCTACCACCGGTAAAACCTCACTAAACTATGTCTCTCAATGCAACGTCTAAATGTTTCTTGAACACCTCCAGGGACAGTGATTCCACCATCTCCCTGCGCAGCCCATTCCAGAGCCAGTCATTCAGTACTGGTACATTTGATAAAAATTTATCTTGTTTAAATAGCTTTTAAGCTGTGGGCAAGGTATACAATATGCCCTGTCAAATAATGCTATAAAATGGTTTTTCCCTCTTTTGACTCTTGGATTTGGACTTAGTTCTTTTGTCTCAGTCACAGTAAGTCATAGCTTAAGTTTCACATTTCTTATTCCCAGCAGTTTGCCTTTAGAAGTGCCTAGAGCCTCTTTCTTGTGTGTAGATAGGGGAAAGGTGGCAAAAGTACACTTATGAAGGCCAGAACCAGCAGAAAGCTGGAGAAATACTGAATTGCCTTGAGATGCATGTTGTTGTAAAGTCACTGATCCTGAGAGAAGTCCAGTGGCTTTATCCAGGCCATCAGCTGTTCACCTTCCAGAGAAGTATCTTGAAGGGTGTTTCTTCTAGCAGCTGATACCCTAAGTTCCTTTGTAAGCTTTTGATCCTGCTGAAGTATAGAATGAGTCAGTTTGAATACGAGAATACCATCTGCTTTCGAGTTATGTGTGGCAGGTCAAATTTTAACCTCAGCAATCGCTTCAACAAAATCCAGGTGCAGTCACTCAAATTTTTGTTCTTGTTATGAAATTGTTCCAATAAATTTTGTGCATCATGGTTTCATCTTAATCCCTTACTTAAAATTGTAATTACCCTACAGAGTTATAAGTCGGTGTAAACTCATGAAATAAACTGTTACTGTGATCCTTCATTTAAAGGGAGCCAAATATAATCTCCAAATATTATCTTCCATCTAAAGACTTGGAACAGTATTTTTGTTCCTTCTGAAGTGACTTCTAGCACGTAAACAGTGCAAAGAGGTACTGTATTGATCATATCCTGCATTAGATATTACTGTTGTCAGTGAGCGCTGAATTTAGCAAAACAGAACCTCAAACTACAAACACTCAAGTCATAAATTGTTCTCTCAGATGCTATTAGCAAGTTCAAACTAATTAAGTTTACTTATTTTCATTTACATACGATTAACTTTAGACTGAGAGTTTGGGCTTATACACAGCAGTAGAAGTTGATTTAATGTAGTTTCTGTAAAAAGGAAAGAGTAAATTAGTCTTATCTAATCACCATGTAAACATACACTGGGGGAATACAGCCAAACACAGCAGCTAATAGTGTGCTTCTTACTTGGATCTGTACCAACGAGGCTGAATATTTGATCCCATTTTGGCTAGTAAAACTTCATTATGAGTTTTGGGGTCAGATAAAAATCCTAACTGTGGGCATCACGTAAACTAACAAGCTTCTAGAAAGTCTCATATATTTTGCAGTCAGAGTTTTACCATTTGTTGTTCCTTTCTAAATCTATAGTAGAACTCCTGAAGAGGAGTGAAATTGTGCAATCTTCTCTGGAAACACTCAACCCATATTGACTTTGAACCTCAGGAAACCAATGCCATCATCATGGCCTTTCATTTTATGTTAGTTATCAAATAGAAAACAGCTTGATGCTTGCTTTTTTTCCTCAGTTTTATAACTGTGTAGCTTGATCCTTTTTAACCACATCAGAGAATACAGGAGGAGAAATAATGCTCGAAACTTCTTTACTTGCGACTGATGTACATAAATGCTTATGACCCAAACAATGAAATGTATCTTTCTGTATGGAATTAGTGGATTTAATTGTTTTATTAAGTTGTTGCTTTCTCAATTTTGATAAGAATTGAGGTTAATTTTGTTAAAATAAATCGACAACAACAGTAAGCACTTTTAAAATACAAAAACAATTAAATCTCCCCAGGTAGACTTAATTACATGTGTAAACCAACATAGCTGTGAATGTTAAATGCCTTTTCAGCTAAGCAGATGCCATTACTGAAAATAAGAGGATTCTTTGGTTTGTGAGAAGGAAACACAGAGTTGGAAATTCAGGGACAATGATGTTGGGCTATTAGTTGCACCAAGACTAAGGAAACATCCACTCTAATTAAAAAGACCAAGGGGAGTAAGTTCCAAGCATGAACAAGCTGAATTCTTGCAATATTGGATGTTGTGCTTAGCTTCCCATGTGTTGTTTTTTTTTTTTTTTTAATTCTTTCACCAGGATTGGTGAAGGAGCTTCTAATAGCAGATTTATGACTTCCCTACCACACCCTGCTAAGTGAACTTACCTTGGAAATATAAAGACTTGTTAGAGCCTTGTTCATCATAAGTCAGATGGCCAAAATGGAGGTCAGGCTCCTGTCCTAACTGTGCTATGGTGTTCTATTACCTACTATGATATTCATATTTATGAGTTACAATTTCAGTAACTGTCTGGAAATCTTGTGCTGAAGTAGCAGGATGTTCAAATGTTCCATGCCATTTCCTGGAACTGGTAATTTATTTCAGATATATTTTCCCAATTCTTAAAAATACCAGATTTGTATTCTTCTAATTTAGCAAATATGTACTCAAATTAGGTTTTGAGTATCTGTAAACACAAAATTAGAATCAAATATCAGCTCTGGCTGTCTTCACAATGCAAGATCTGTTGTTATTAAGGTTTCCTTCTTTTTTTCTAAATCGGAAGAACTCCCTCTGGAGTAGTTGTATGCAGTGTATGAAGACGACTTGGAGGATGGATTCTTGGAACAGTCAAGTTGTTTGGACCCAGAATTTTCAAGTTGATTCCTTCATCTCAGTAGTCCACTTAGTGACCACTTGTGGTACTGCTACTTTGTAAATCGAAGTCTTAAAATTAAAAAAAAAAAAAAAAACAAAAAAACCCATAAAACTCAAGAAAACATAAGGGAGGCCTTTCTATTTGTAGAGTGTTACCAACATTACTTATGTTGGCATCATTAATTTCTGAAAAGAGCTGTTAATATTTGCTTTACTCAAGTGAATATAAAGGCCTACCACACTTGTTACATATGTTAGCATAAATGTTGTAGGGAATCGTACTTAGTATACCCTGAGTTACTGGAATGACTAATTCTTCTAAGAGTAAGTGAAGAACCATGAAGCAAAAATGGCTTGTGGTCCTTAATGGTATGGCATTGCTTGGCTTAAGAGGGCACATAAGAGTACAAAAAAGAAACTGCAGACCTAGTAATGTGATTCCAATGAGATGTACAGAGTTGTCAAAACATAAATATGAACTCTGAAACATTTATTTTATTCCTAAATCATTTATTTTAAAAATGACCTCTGTATTTTCTTCATACTATTGTACAGATGGCAGAAATATGAGTGCTCTGTTTTACTAGGAATTATGACAAAACAAAATATTGCAGTGTGTTCAGTAACATCATATAGTATTTTACTATTCTGCTGCACATGTTTTTAATTCAATATTAAGCTCATAGTTTATTGTTTTTACTGATTCTCATGCTGTAGTCAGCTTTGAGTTCCAGTTCAATTTGTTGCAGATTCCAGCAGTCTTGATAGTGTTAGAAATGAATAGTTATAAAAATATGTATTTAATTAAGCTTATGGTAACGTTAAGATAATGCTAGCATATCTGAGACTTGATTTTTGAAAACATTGTGATAATCAGCTACTATCAGTCCAGAACCCTGTTGACTTTCTTTGCTGGAACACTGCAAACTAGAGCAGATGTAGGAGTATTAGACCTCAGACTTCTAGCTGAAATTTTGTTTCTAAAGTTTGAAAGTCAAGTATTTCTGTTTCTCTGTCAGTATTGTAGTTGTTTTGTTTCTAAGTTTGTTCCATTAGAAGCTTCAAAATGTTTTTGTTTTTATCTCTATCATGAAGTGACTCTCTTGTCATTGTAAGTTTGACTTAATGCAGCCTTAGATGTTAGCAGAAATGTTTCAGATTCTTCATATTGAGTTGGTGCTGGAATGAAGAGCTGTGATGATGCGCTATTCTTTTCTCTGAGTCAATTTAGAGGGAGAGAGAATTAGAAATAGAATGTGCAGCAATTCCTTTCATTTAAGCTTTATTTGTACCTCCAGAAATGTTATTAACTGTGACATGGATGTACCCATTCCGTTTGAGAGGTCTAACACAAAATTCTGCACTTGAAAATGCTTTGGCTGTCCCTATAGAAGCATAGAAGTTGGCAATGATCTTTTTTTTTCCCCTGAGATTCCCTTAGTAATGTTCAAGAATTGTGGGCTGCTGAGAAGCATTTAAGGGAATCTTGTAGTTTCGGGAACACAATCCATTTATATTGCACTGTACGTCTCTGTTAGTGATCATTTGCCAAAAAGAATGAATATCCGCTTATGTAAACATATACATGTGTCTAATTTTCCCAGAAGATGTTCTGAATTTTGCAGGCCAAGCTATTAGTCTTGAGGAAAAAAATGTTTTGTAATAAACTTTATGTTGTCTTAAATTGATTCCTGTATAAAAAAAGATGGTGCCAGCCTTAAAGGTTACAAAAATCTTTAGTCATTGCACTTTTATCTATGTCTGTTTAAATGTATGTGTATGTTTGTAGTTGATATAAAAATTCCTTTGAATTTTCTGTTTCAGCTCAAACTTTACAAATCTGAACAGTTCTCAAAATAGCTCTTTGAAGGATGTAATTGTAGTTTTCCTGTGCTGTAGTTGAGCAAATTGGCAAAATAAAATGAAAGGCCAGCATTTGTTTGTCTTATTTCAGTATATATGTTACTTTATTTTATAAATGTTATGCCTTTATCTTTCTGTACTCTTTAACCTAAATCTGTGATTAAAGGTTGACTCATTCCTGTTAAGACTTGAGCATGACTTAGTGTCAAAGGCTGTGTCTTTTTTAGCAGCTATGTGTAGATAGAGTAGTTTGGAGGCATCTTTCATCAATAGTACTTACAGGTTGCCTCAGATGTACTTGTGCTGCGTGGATTTCACCATTATTTATCAAGCTGTTCTTGTATAAAGGTTAGTCTGGGTGGTGATGATAGAGCCTGTGATATGCTTGGCAGGCACGGAAATGATTTAAAGCGCTACAGCATATGTAAGGGAGGATGGGAAAGGATAAAATCCTCAGGGAAGTTTAAATTGGTATTTGACTACAATGCCTTTTTTCCCAAGCCTTACCATACCCTCAAGTTTTTTTTTGTTTGTTTTTAAAAAAAGAAAAAAGAGAAAAGTTACCTAGATGGTGGAATAATTTCATTGCTCTTAAGCTGAGGAGGTTATATTGCTGTCTTAGAAGCGTTTCTATCCCTCGGGCAGTATTTTACATGGTTATGGCTTTATCCCAGTATTTTTACTGCTCTTGCCCTACTAGCCATGGTTTAAGTAATCTAACACACTACTTTTTTTACCACTAGTATTTCATAATAGCATTTGTAGATAACGCTTAAAAGCAACCTTGAATGAACAAATATATCCTGTACTGAGTAGCAAAGTTTGGAAAAGTAAAAAGTGCATGCATAAGATGAAATGCCCTTTAAAAATACATGTTTATAACTTAGGGCTATTGCTACTGGATTAAATGTGATTACTTTGGGTTTACTTCAGTGAGTGGAAGAATGGAAGTGACCTCCCATATAAAAATATTTGTTAAAATCTTCATGCTGAAATTAAATTTAGTGTTGAAATACAGCATGTGTGTTGGCTGCAGAACTTTTACTTGTAAGGTAGCCAAATTTTGCTCAATTACACAATCTCAACCATTGTTATCTTCATGTAAATACGCCTTGGTATGATGGCAGGTATGGGCTGAAATTCTTTAAAAAGGATAACAGACCTCCAGAAATAAATTATTTGCAATTAATGTTAGTTTCTCAATAATAAATTTTCAATATTTTATTCTTTCCAGACTGAGAGAAAATATAGAGTGAGGAAAACTATGAAAATGAAAATGGCCACAACAATCAAGTTATTCTTTCCTTGAAGTGGCTTACTTTTGTTTCACTGTCTGCTTGTTTATGACTTTTTTTTTGTAGAATTCCCTATTCTTTTAACAAAATATATGAATCTCCTTAACCTTACTGGTATTCATAGAATGATATGTCTGCTTTATATTTGCATGCTATTTCTCTTCAAAGTAGCAAATGAATGAGCAAAGTTGAAAGATCCGCAAGATTTGAAAGCTTCTAAGAAATGCTGTGACTTCAGTGACCACAAGCACTTCTCTTTTAGTGACTGGTAGTGTGTAGGTAGTGACTAGCAGTGGTGAATCTCCATTGCTTTGAAACTCTTCCTTTACTTTCTGTTTTCTTCAAAATACTTGCTCAGCCTGTGTCAACGGTTTACGGGCGTTTGGCTCGGTTCCGTGACGAATGGAATGGGGGACCCATGGGCCCACGCCCCAGGAAAAGGGAAAAAAGGGTAAGGAGATGGGCCTGAGAGCAAAGAACAGCGGCAACAATCTGAGGAGAAACAAACTAATTTACTAAATAAAATATCGGAATGCAAAACAACACACTATAATACAATATAATTACAATTTAAGCTGATAAATCCAATACAGAGAGAGAGAATGTCCCAAAATCAAGGTAGTCCTTACTCTACTACTGATGATAAGATGGCTGGAGAGCGAGGTGCTGCCAGGACGGGAGATGGGCGGGGAAAAAAGGGACGAGGTCTTGTGATCTGCAAGCTTTTATCTTTTCCCTCTGGCCGGAAATGGTAATAGGGGAGCAAAGCACCTTGGGGAATGTAGTAGTCTTTCTCTTCTGAGAACCAGGTACATTCACTACATGATGTCATGATGTGGAATACCAATAACCGAAAATCATAAAACCATGACAGCCTGTCATCTTCATCTAAAAGGTTCTTTTAAGGCTCACAAAAAAGGCTAAATGACTAAAAGACACCATCATTTCAGCTGAATTATTTCAGACCACTAAGTAACCAGGCAAGCACCAGATGTCTTTGAATTACAGAAGCTACTGTTCAAAAAAAAAAAAAAAGGAAATGTTAGATTGTAGACTACCATTCCTGAAAACAACAGGAAATTGTTAACTCCTTGCAGGGAGCTGCTTTCTTTTTACACTTCTAGGAATAAATGAGAGAACTGGCTTATGGATAAAAATCTACCAAAGGAAGTATAAAAATTTTTCATGGTATTTTTTTAACTCAAAAATCTGGAAAAGGGATTTTCATGAGTTTGATTGGCAGGAGGTATAGCTTTTTTGTTTAATTTCTTTTGTGTTGGGAAAGAAAGCCAGAATATACTTTCATGATTCCTGTGTTTTATAAGCACTACATTCCACTGAAATATATAGGTCTTCCTTTCAAGTACTTTTTATTATTATTTTATTGTTTTCCCAAGTTTTCTTTTGATTTTTGGAGCATATTAATAGCTTCTATAAAGTAGAATGTTTTGACTGACTTCAAGGCATCAGTAGCTGATGTATCTGCTTGTGCTGGGGGCCAGATGCATGTCATAACTTTAGAGCAAAGTATCTGCACGTTGGTACAATCTACTTATTAACTGCTTACTGATAACATCCTCAGGTCAGTAAGGAAAATTTCTCTGGAGTTTTACCATGCTACTGCTATTCTAATAAAAGGGAATAATTGGGAGATTAAGCAGATCTAGAGATTTTTCTCCATTGTTTCATATCCCTTTTAATGTCCAATGCAAAATAAAAGGTGTCAAGTCTGTGGCAATAAAACCTGTTTATAGCTGTAACTTCTTTCCTGCTTCGGTATTTTGACACAATAATAAATGCAGTTCTGTGGAAGTGGTGAAGCAGTCTATTTGGAAAACACTTTACACTCTAGTTCTTTTTATAATAAATCTACAAGCAGCCTTTTATTCTTTGTCTTCCTGTCTCCCAGACATGTAGGTTTATAGTTGCCTAATTCATGGCTCCTTGAATTCCCATGGGGTCATTTCTGTTTGACTTCAGTGAATATTTTCTGATGGAAGTATAAGGCCCTAGTCAACTGCACTTCGTTTTGTTACTGAATGTTATCAACTATTGAACTTTTATCAAGAAGCCCATGATTTCTAATAAATATTTTCATTTATTGATATTCTTTTTTGCCTGTTCCGTGGCAACCATGATATATAAGATTGATTTTGCCACATGTGACATGAACTCTCAATTACTGAGTGAATACTTAAATAGAAATGCAGTCTTGCTTGTGAATTCTATTTTGTGCATGGATGCAAGTACACGGTCTTTTTGGAGAGGATATAGCAGGGATACAAAAAAATAATCTGCTGCTCAGCAGTCTGGTGTAGGATGGAGTGGGACCCCAAGTATCTATTCTCAGAGCAAGGAAAGGAAAAGGAGGAAGAGACAGACAATCTCTGTGAAGGTAGAACAGTACAGAATGGTCTATCTGAGATATGGAGAATGAGGAATTTATTTTCTTCTTACTGTAAGAAGATGGTGTAGGATGCTTTTTCAAGTCCCAGGTGCATCTGTAATAAGACAGATCTGCTGGAGGACTGGCAGAAGAGTGGGAGGTCCAAACCAGTCTGTATCAAAGGAACATTTCATGTGGGGGATGTTTTAGAAACCCAGCATTGAACACTGGTATTTTTTGTTGTACGGTTATTAGTAGAAATACCCGAGTAGAACTCCAAAAAATCCTGGGATTGGGCTGTAAATAGCAAATGTACCACTAATAACAGCAAAAGCTAAGCATTTTGTTTGTCTGAGGAATTTTGATTCCTCAGGGCACGCCTCGGTTGTGTTTTCAGCTGTCTTTCTGGAGTTCTGAGGGTGAGCTAAAAATTTGCATGTTTTTGTCTTTAATGTAAGCCTGAGCTTATACACTCACATCTTCCCTGCACCAATAGCATTACATAAATTCTGGATGTTTGCCTATAAAATGAGATTTATCAGTATTAGACTATCAAGTCTGTGGTTTCATGTGCTGTTTAGCAAGTCTAGTATGGTGAGATTTCCATTACACTGGGATTTTTTTGTTTTTATTTACAGTATTGCATCAGAACTAATATTGGTAAATAGCTAGCAAGTAGGAGAATAGGAAAGTGTACTCATCACAAGTTAGTGAGGGCTTATGTTCAGTAAATGTTTACCTTACAGTGTAATGAACAATAAATGGTAGCTTGGAGGCTTTTTACCTTACTAAAGACAAGAAAATGGCTTCTGGTAAAGTGATAGTTTTTTTGTCACCACACCCTTGGTCTTTCTGGCATGTACTGTAGCTACTCAATTCACAAGAGATTTAATAGTTGATTCAGATTGTATTTGCTTAAATTATGACTGATCCTTCATTTGTCATGCCCAAGCAATAGGTACATAGTCACACACTCTGTACCATGGACTTTTTATTAGGTTATCTGTGTAGACACTTGTTGTTTTGCAAATTAAAAAAAAAAAAAAAAGGCATTTGTCTGAAAGAGCAAAAGAGAAGGAAAGAGGAACAGCCTTATTGATTAAAGAATGAAAGTAATGATACTGGATAAAGGATGAGAACTCCTCCTGCATGGAATGCTGAACCTCATGCTCCTTCCTGGATAAGGAGTGATTTAGTTTGTACTAACTCATTTGCAGCTTGTCTAATTATCTGATGATATTTGTGAGCAGTGTTGTAAAGTTCAGAAAAGTTCTTCATCCTGATCTCAACAAAAGCATTGCATAAGAAGTAAAGATGTATGTCTAAATTACAGGTATTGTAAGGTACGCCTTCACTTTCTTGATGGACTTTGGGTAGATTGTGCTCTTCTGCCTGCAGTTTATGAACTTGCCTGATTTATGTATTGGAGTAAATCACTGAGTTCTGAGTACAAATGTATGGATTTATGGCAGAGTTCATGTAATGTTCACATCAACAAGTAAACTGAGATGTTTATCTAGATTACTATATATATCAACTTTATGTTTCTCAGATTACATCCTTTTATATAGCATTTATGAAGTTAGACACAGTTACTGTGTGAAATGTTAGGGTTTCAGTTTCTCTGCCCTGGAAAATTGTAACAAAAATTGGAGAATGTAAGGGAAGTCAAAGAAAGACTGGTTAAGTCTTTTTGTGATAATTGTTTTTCGTTTTGTTTTAAAGGCTTTACCATGAGTCAGCCATATCCCGTGGAAGGGATAAAATATATAAAAGAAAAGAATATAATTTCAGATATAGAAACTGTTCAGGTTCACTGGAAATTCTTACAAATGCTTGTAAAATTTATGTGAGGTGTGATGTTGGCATTATAAACATTGGCTGCAAAAATGGCCAAGTTTAGCAAATGCCAAAACCACATTGCTTGGTAACAGGGCTTCCATGGAGGTCATAAGACTAATATGAGCATAGGAACTTAGAAATGGTATTGTGTGTCTTAATATTTCTTGCAATTTCTTATCTTGTGAGTCATTATACCTGGTCCTAATATTCTGCAACATCTATAGGTTAGACTGGGAAATGTTGTTCCAGTCTGGAACTTGCAATTTGGTAAAGGTGAAAGTCATGAGCCAAATTTCTAAGAAACAAAAATCCAACTTTTTTCTGAGTAGTTTGTTATTACATGCTGCAAACACGTTTTATCCTCAAAGTAAACTGCAGGAATTGACTTAACTTAAACATTGTGTGGCATGTCATGCAGTTGTAAATATATACTTAACCAAGCTGGCAAATTGGCTTCGTTCTGGAAGTTGCCTAGCTAGTGTTGGACTGACCAGTTCACTTCAGTGCTCCACTCCACAAGGCCACTGCTCCCTTATGCTGCCAGTTCCAGTCTTCCTGTGGATGCTGTGACTGCTTGTAGTGGTGAATGCACTGTGTGTTGCTTTATACAAAATGAAAACGAAGGTAGATTCTTGCAAGATACACTCAGGATGACTTAACTCATGGCCGTGTCTGTTCTGGTGGAAATAAATGAATGTGATGCCTACCTAAAAAGTTGTTATCGACAGTGCTGTGGTAGCTCTGGCTGGCTGGAGCTGCTGAGTTTGACATCTCCACTTCCCTAGGAATTCCGAAGTCAGATGATCCCACCAGGGCCTGGGACTGTCACAATCCAATTGATTTCACTGGGTTGG
Source organism: Numida meleagris (assembly GCF_002078875.1). Lineage (NCBI taxonomy): Eukaryota > Metazoa > Chordata > Aves > Galliformes > Numididae > Numida > Numida meleagris. The sequence goes on from NC_034412.1 coordinate 42,704,194, forward strand.
TTGTTGTCAGCTGGATACCAGCAGCTTCTTTTTGCAGTGGCATCTCTTGGGTTATCTGACTGTCACTTTAAAAAAAAAAAAGTGAATTCCTCTGCCAAGACTTCAGAGCTTTTGATATAGACTGGAAACATTGCTATTTCTTCAAACTCCTTCCAGAATATCCCTTAGTATTTTCATTTCTACGTTTCCATCGATGCTCAGAGCCTTTTTGTGAAGTTGTGGTAGAACTTGCTATGTTGTAGTTGAAGAATGTATATGTATATGTAGCAGTAGAAAAAGGAAGATGTTCTGAAGTCCCTTACAGATATACATTCTGAATGCTTGAAAAACCAATATAAATAAAATACTCTCTATTGAAGGTGTCCCTTGAATGTATCATAGAATGGCTTTGGTTGGAAGGGACCACAAAGATCATCAAGTTCAAACTGCCCTGCCCGAGCAGGATTGCCAACCACTGTATCAGGCAGTACACCAGGTTACCCAGAGCCCCATCCAACCTGGCCTTGAATGCCTCCAGGAATGGGGCTTCCACAGTTCATCTGGGCAACCTATTCCTGTGCCTCACCACCCTCTGAGTGAAAAATTTCTCCCTAACATCTAATCTAAATCTCCCCCTAAAATGTAACTTGAAAAAATTATGAAGGAGGCAACGGCTGAAAGTGTGGAATGCAAAATTAGCTTATTTCAGGAAATGAATTGTAAAATACTAGCTATATGAAAAATCACGCTGATCAGACTCACAAATATCTAGTTAACCCTGCTGGGAATATTGCCTAAGTGAAGGCCACAAGTGTTGGTCTCTTATTTTCCAATGCAGTGTCCTCTTGCTCCTCCATTCCTTGTACACATATTTATAATAATGTAAGGATTTCATGAGAGAACGGAAATGAGATTTTGATAGCTTCTCTATCCCACTGCCACCCCTCCCTCCCCCCCAGAAAAAGTCATCTGCCAGTAATCCTGAACATGGCTGTTGAATGGATTTGACCCTGATTTCAGTTATTGGCAGGCAGGTGCCTGGAGGCCTTTCAGTCTGCTTTAGAATATCTTGCTTTAAAAACAGTAGTATTTGTCGCCTAATTACGAATGCAGATTTTGCATGTGTTTGTGATTTACAAGGCCTTCCTTATGTGAAACAGGCTATAAACTCTCTTTGGAAATGTATAGTAGTCTGGAGCAGATAATTACACTCTGAGAAAAGAGCCTCTGTTTCCAGTGAAAACACTGTAAAGTTATTTCAGAAATGCTCTGACCTCAGACATTTCATATAACTCACACAAAATGCTTTCACATTTGTGCAGCAGCTAGTGGCTTGATCTCTGCCATCTCATAAATGAAAGTGCAGAAGTCTCCTTGGGAAAAAAGCAGGATGTCTATGCCATGGCCTACAAAGCCAGTGTTATTTTACTCACTCAGTTCTTCGTGTCTGTAGCCTTAAACAGATGAAATCTTGTCCTCCTTTAAACAAATCCATCTCTTAATCACACCCTGCCCCTGCAAACTCAGCTTTTCCTCAGGTTTTTTTCTTCCCTTCCTCCACTTAGTGTACACACACTAATAAATTCTGCTTTAAAAACCTTGGGAGAATTTCTTAGCTTAAATGGAAAGAAGACGTCAAAGATGGAGGATAGGAATTTTTAAACTTGCAGAGATAATAGAGAACAACTGAGACAATGAGGGAAGAGCCAGAGATGGGTGACCTCGCTGAGTCAGAATTGCATTAATTTATCTTTCAATGAAATCCTACTTGTTCTCTTTGATAGTGTCCAAAAGAACTATTTTTGTTTGGGATTGTTTGTTTTTTCAAGCTGCCTAGTGCAAAGGAAGAGCATTAGAAATACAAGTGCAGAGACCTTTGAAAATTTTCACACCAAAAATGCTTTTGTAGCCTTTTGAAAAAGCTGTTCTTAACCTCTGGTACAACAAAGATGTCATATATTGATGAAAGCTTTATATGAAAAAAGCTTGTGTGCTGAAAGGGTGAGTTAATAGAACTCAGGGAGCGCAAACTTCAAATGGTCCTAATTATGGGCTTTGCCCTGTAGAGGGCAATGAACGGAAAATAGATTTCTGAATACCATGAGGACAGGTAATTTTCAGAAAACCCTGTTTAAAGAAAGGAGAACAAAACTGAAGTCTGTGATTGTCTCATCAGAAAAATGAGATAGAAAAAAACCAGGTGTGGTTTGTATTTTCAGGGATCTCTTATCAGAGGAAAATCTGTAGGGGATGCACCAGGGGCACCTCTGCAGGTGGAGTTGGCTGAGCATGTTGCCAACAGCTGTACTAGGGAGATGGTCTACTTCTCTGAAGATTTGCTGGTGAAGGCATTGGTGTGAGCACAGTTTACTTTGTTTCTCTTCCACTGAGCTAGCTTAGTTTACTGAGGTTGTCTTGGGCATCTTGAAGCCAGCTGACCTCAAGTCAGCTATGATCTAAAGCCCTTCAGAAAGCAGGGTTGCCCATAAGCATAAGGACAGTGCTGAGCATTTGGATGACAACAGTAACATCTCCTATGATCACAGCAAGATTTGAAAGCCAACATCTGTCTGTTGTTTTGGTCACGTTGTGTTATCTGTAATATCAAGCCTAAGATCCACGAAATAGGACTCTGACTGTAGCACATGGAGGTCATGCTGTTTCCAGTTTGCTGCCAGTAAGATACCCATAGCCAGTAATGTTTCAGTAATTCAAGGAGGTAGAATAGCCATAGCCCTCTGCTTGTGTTCCATGTTCACCATAAAACAAACAAGCAAAACAGTAGCAACCTGCACTGAGTGATTTTTTTTTTTTTTTAGTTCTCATTCTCTACAGTTAATGTTACCAATAGGGTGAGCGTGCAAACTTGCTAGGTTGATGGCATGCATATGAGATGACCTGTAAAAATGAATAAATGGAGAGACCTAAAGTGTGGGCAGACGTATCCACTGATTTTGCTTGATTTGTGTCTAAAGAGGCCAAGTTCTTGCAGGGTAGCACAAAACGGGCAGAGGCCACAGTTAATAGCGTAGGTGGCTTCAACTCAGCTTGCAGCAAGTGCTGCCCTCCCTAAGGGAGAGGAGGGAAAGCCAGGTAGCAGGCTTGTGTCCCTGGCCTCTGCAGCAGGCAGAAGAGGTGGCAGGCTGTAGAAGGAAAGGCATATGCTTTAACTCCTTGAAAGATTTAGCAGCAGATGTTCTTCTCTGGCATGGATCAGAAATCCTTAAATATAAGCAGAAAACTGGCTACAGTAGAAATTGTCGGAGTTGCATGTGGCTGATCATATCTAAAATACCCAGCAGACTGATCTTCCCTGCACTTGCGTTTATGTGAGCCGCTTGAATTTATACAAGTGTAAATTGTGAAACTGCCCAAGCGTACTCTTCTCAGTAACCTCGTTTTTTTGTGTGTTACAGCCTTTTCTTGTGCTACATGCAACATACATACAAGCATACACAACACTTTCTGTCACAATAGTAAGCCATCTAGCTTGGGTGGCTCCTTCTCTGTTCCCAGCTGCTTTCATAGGTACCTCAGGTCCTTCTTTGTAATGAAACACCTGTGCATCTTTCAGAAAGCTGGAGGTTGTGTCTGCTCTGTGTAAGCTGCCGGTTCTCTGCAGACTTGCTAACATTTTTGCTCACAAGACACTAAGCCGAAAAGCAGTTTCAGAAACCTGCAAGTAGCTTTCTGGAAGGTGCTCAATAAAAATGGAAATTAAAGGACCTTGCTGTTTTGTGATACTGTTGCCTTTCTGTTTCTCTGGTGGTAAGTAACAATAAATATTGCTTCTGTAGCATCATGTTACACAAATTTCTCATAAAAGAGCTTATTTTACCTGAAATAGTGTGCTTGAGACTAAACATCAACTTCAGTGTTTCTAAAGATAGATATGAAAGCACTGCTTTTAGATTCTCTAGACCATTTTTCTTTGGCAATCTAAGCTAAGAAGGGTGCCAAAATAAATGGCAGATTTATAAGCCTCTGAATTTATTAACTGCACTTGAAAAGAAGTTCTACAGTGTTAGAAAATATTTATTATCTAACAGGAGATAAATTGTTGCCCATAACTGAAATCAATAGAAATCTTGCCATATCAGACATAGTTTTGCTTATCTAAGCAGTCTGATTTAGCAGATGGAGTGAGCAAAGTATTCAAAGAATAAGTGCACAGTGCCTACAGTTATTACTGCAAAGAAGCTGTCTCTGGAATACCTCCAGCATCTGGTGCAAAAAAATGACATGGAAATACTTTGTTATGCAGAAATCACTGGTTTGCTCACGCATCTTTCTTGGAGTGTCCCATAGCTTCACTAGTGCCATTAATTCATTTCTTTCTATTTCTTTCAGGGCCCTCCTGGTCCAAAAGGCGAAAAGGTGAGTTGATGTACGGGTGACACTTCTCAGGTGAATGGAAATACGTCGCAGCATGAACTAAAGACACAGTTTGTATTGACCCAGTGTAATGTTAGATGATGTAAGAGAGCTGGGTAGCACACAGATGCTGTGTTAAACCTATCATCTCATCTTTCCACTTTGCAGGGAGATCAAGGTGATCAGGGCCCTCGGGTAAGCATTTTAAAAAAAATGTTACACTTCCCCCTCGCTGAGTAGCCAATTAGTCTTTAGTGCAAAACTAAATTAAATACACTGTCTGAGCTAATTATGCTTATTAGCTGCATTTACCCTGCATGTTGAAGTCAGTGTCTGCAGGACAGTAATACTGAACGTGATCAGATAGTGTCTGAGAAGACTTGAGTAACAACAGTAAGTAATGCATTAAAACATAAATTTCCATTATGAGTGGAAGCAGGTTTCAGTGATTTTGCTCTGCTATATAAAAGATGGCTTTCCTAACCAAACCTTTCAGTTTCCCCAGCAATGTTTTCACGGCTTGCATGGGCTCACTCAATTCAGAGGGTCAGTGGATTTATAATAGATGTAGTTCTTGATTTCATATTTATTATTTAGTGAGTTATAAACAAATACATATGCATGCACTAGCTCATTTTCCTGAAATGTATGTATTTAATATTTTTAATGATAATGATATTATCATCTCTTAAACATGTCCAGACACTTAAACAGAACACTGTTTATTTATATAAACATAAAGTTTCTTTTAATTTTTAAACATTGTGTTTAACAGAACTAAAGAAGAATACAGGGGTAAATGTTCCGATAGGTTGGCTGTGCCAGTTCATTCTTATTTACATCTGTGCTTCATTAGGAAATGTTTGGTTACGTAATTCTAAGAATACAGTGATTTCCTTCTTTCTTTAGTTGCATTTTTGTGAAGATTTATGTAATACTACTTTTTTTTCTGTAAAGTATGCAGAATATTTTGAAATTGTAATTTTATTTTTCTCTGTCCTGTTTAATTTTTTTGTGGTTATTAAGATCATATGAAGTCATAATGTATTTATCTATCTGAATTTGGTGTCAGTGTTGTCAGCGTTGTATTACCTATAGGGTTCAATTATGGTTGTGTCCTGCTTAATCAAATCGCACCCCTTTATTGGAGAGCAGTAGAGTCCTCACTGAACAATACAGATCATGGTTATGGCTACTTTGTGCTATTAGTAAATCAAGTGCTGCTAACTACCACAAAACTTTCCAACCTAAGCAGTTTGGGTTTAAGAACGTTGTAAAGTCATAAGTGCAGCAGGGTCTGCCAGTTGAGGCTATCTGAATACAGGAGAGGAATGGGATGAGGTCAGCAGTAGGGGAAAGAAGTGGTGAATAACACCTTGTGAGCTAGCAGCAGCTTCACCTCCCTGCTTATTTAGTCAATGTGTGTTGTAGTAGAGTATCCGTTTCTGAAATGTGCATATGGCTTACTTTGCCCAGTCTTCTGGTTTGTTCATTTGTTTGTTCAGTTGTTTTGTTTTTGTTTTTGTTTCTTGGAGTGAGTTTGTGTATGTTCCGTAGCTGCTTCTCCTTTCCCCCCTCACCCCCAACATTGTAAGTACTACGATGCCTCTGACCACTTACTGTTTCACGGTACAGCAGTTATCTCTTCTGATAACTGTCTTCAGGGTGAGCCTGCTCAGCTTACTGTGCCAAGAGATTTGCAATGCAATTAATGGAAATTATGTGTGTCATCCAGTCATGAAACTAAATACATTTAAAACTGGTAGGCTACCTTTGCACATAGTTTTTCACTATTGCCAAAGTTAATGTTTTTGGAGGTGACTCCATATCATATAGAGAACTGTTGTGCCTGTAGCTGACTGTGGAATTATATCAGCATTTGGGTTTGACAAGTTTGCAAACGGATTGGATATAATGTCTAAAGTGATGGACATCTGAGAGCTGATCCATCTTATAGGGATAAGGAGCTTGAAGTTTATTCATTTTATGACATTTTTACATAATGTTTGAAACTAGTTCTTAATGTAGTAAAGATTTTATTGTTTCAAATCATTTCTCAATATTTTAAAATGATCCTTTATTCTTTTTAAAAGCTGCTTTCTTTTCTCCAAGTATTTTTCATGAATAAAAGAAACCCAAACAAAATATGGAGACTCTCCATGTCAGAGAGAAACTGTAAGCTCTTAAAATTCTTATGAAAGAGAAGCATTTAAGAAACAAAAAAATATTGCTTTTTGTCCTTAAGTGTACCACTTCGAATTTTCAGCAATGGTGTTTAGGTTTGAGAGATCCTTCTTTCTGAAATATTCTCAAAAGTGCAAAAACAGTAATCATGTATTTCAAAACTTCTTTCCTGTGGTCCCTGCAAACACTATATACTCAAATTTTTTGAAATTCAGGTTCTCTTGAAAATATTTTCCGTATATTAAAAAAGTAGCAGGAACTTGACCCTCCAAATACTACCCAGAAGTCAGAAATGTATATTTTTAGAATAAAAGAGGTGATTTTTTTTTCTGGAGGGGGGAGTTGGGGGCGTTTTTTGGAAGAAGAATCTGAGAGGTTTTCGTATGTATTCAGAAGTAATAGCTGTTGACCAGTCTTTATCTTAGAGAAATGGTGGAAGGGCTGTAGTTACTAATACCAGATGGCATGATCCACTTAAGTCCATGTGTAAGCCAAAACAGCATTCCAGTAGTGTAGGTGATGTAGAAGTTCATGCTCTGACTGTGAATTTGAACAGCAGGTTAATAGTGCTTCAATCTCATGAGCCCACAGATAAGATAGTGGTGGGTACTTTCAAAAGTCATGATCATCTTTGAAGGATTCAAAAAAAAAAGTTTAGATGTTTTTATATCAGTTATCTACTTGTTACCTTAATATTCTGGCAAACTAAACGTTTAGGGCAAATGCAAAACCAGCAGTCTTTTGTGTGCTTTTCTTTTTGCAGAGTACGTGGCTCTGTGATACGTCATGCAGATTTGCATTACTGTACTGAGCCATGGCAAAATTAAAAAGGGTAGTTTTTAGGTTTGGGGCTATTAGAATAAATGCTGATACCAATCCGCTGCTTGGTTCCAGTTACTCAGCTCTACCCCAGTTTAAAAAAGCCTTTGAAGATTTCGTAATGGAAGGACTGCAAATGGTACATGTCCTCAGAAGAGACTGTACCCTGATTAATGGAAGCAGACCAGAGGTGAATGTCTGGGAGTGGATTGGCTAGAACTGTGTGTCTTAATCAGCCTATTGTTGTCCTTCTCTAATTGATGTAACAAGTATTTTCTGTCCTTCAGATGCGCTAGTGATTCCTTGTTTATCAGGTCTAGAAATCAGTGGCTAGCAGTTGGCTTTAAATTGGTTTTGGTACAGTAAGAAGTCACACTAAAGGATTTTCAGAAAATTGTTTTCTCCTTCTGGTATATTTAAGTAAACTTTCCCAGCTGCTGGCTTTGCACAAAATTGATAAAATCTCTCAAACTTCTGCAACAGAAGAGATTAAGTTGTAGGAAAAAAAACATATTCAGAAGTTATTTTATCATGATAACCTTTATTATCTTGAAGGTTAAACAGGTTCTTTATATACTGTTAAACTAGTTAGGCTCAGGTAGTGATATAATGCGCTTTTCTATTTAACCGTTTCATCTCTCTTGTTTACTTTAAATATATTAACTCTTTACTTACTGCCTGCTGAAGAGAAATCACTGCTTAGCAACAGAAATCTTGCAGGTTCTACTCTTTTGTGCTGGAAAATTATTTAAAGTTTGTCTACCATAAACACATAGGCCTGGAAGCAGACTATTTACTGAAAGAAATACAAGTATGTATGTATATAAAAAAGGGATGCAACACCTCTTATTCTGGTGGCCCACAATGTCAGAGGGTGGGTGGTGCATTTCAGCAGTGGTAATAGTGATGTGAAAGACAAGCCACATTCCAGATGGCTGTGAGCAGCTGTCACACCACAAAATGAAGAGCTTCTCAATTAGCTCATCTGCACTAATAGGCTAATGGTGGTGCCTATGTTGAAAAATAGTTTTTTGTTGGTGAGAATTTGCTCTATCAAATAGTGTTATTGTGCACTTTGTATCTGATGTAGTTTTCATGGAAATAAATATGAGACAGTGCTTTCAGAGCAACCTCTGTTGATATCAGTGCAGGCTAAAAATATAAACTTACGTATTGCTTCACTTGTTACTTTATGGACGCTGCATTTATAAACTATCTCATTTTAAAGGGAAATTGAAGATATCTAAGGAATGCATTTTGACTTGTTATTTTCTAAAGAAAAGTAAATAAAGCCTCTTTTTAATGTGTGTGTACATTATCCTTAATTAATGTCTCTAAGGAATACATAAAGAAAATACTTCGGGCCTCTTCCTGCTCCTTCAGAAAATAAAAGGAAAATCTATATTGATATCATTACAATTAGTATTTCATTCATAAATTAGAAAGTACTAGTTATTCCTTGTTGAATAACCCATGATCATTAACTCTTTGCCTTCTTCTAAAACTTAGTCTTTTTTTTCATTTGAGGATTGGCACATTTTTTTTTAGAAAGGAACAGGTTTGCTTCACAAAATATGTAGTAGTATGTAAATTAATCTGATTTCTTCCCCTTACCAAAGGCAAGACTCCAGTACCTCCAGTCTTGAGGTACTGTTAATTGTAGCAAATCCATGTAAATCAGCAATGAAATAACCAGCTTTGTTCCCAAACAGTTCACACACCTAATTTGAGTCTTTATTCAACATCTTGTCACAGCAAGATCCAGCATTTCTGTCAAAGCAAATATATATAGTATTACAATCAGAGTATTATGTTAATTTAATATAACTTTGCACAACTTAAATATTCTGACAATGTCTTCCAAGATTGTCCTTGGTGATGTTTGATTATATCCTACTGAACGCTTATTTTTTCTATAAATACTCCTCATGAATTTTATCTGCCTTAATAGAAGGACTGCTCAGCTTTCATTAGCATAAATTAGTGTTGTCCACAGCTTTTTGTTTCATGATTGAATAGTCTTTGGTTTCCTTTATATGAATATTCTGTCAAAAGCAGTAAATGTGGTGATATAGTGATGTTGTTCCCTAGGTGATATTCTTAGGTGCGCATAAAAGTCTATTTTCTTTTTTTATGCGTTACTTCAAACATAATTCACACAGTGCTGCTTTAAGTTCATGCCTTAGCAATATGACTACCCATGCAGTTGTTTCTTATGTTTTTCACTGTCTTGTGTAAAAGAAAGTTCTAGTTCTAAACTATATCTAACCATTTTGAACTATACTCCCATTATGCCACAGTAAGAAGGCTGAAAAAACTTGCACAATTCCTTCTGTTAAGATAACGTTGGCCAAAGCAAATTCATAGAGAAAACTTCCCAATGTCTAGTTTAATGCAAATTTGCCTTTAAGTAGTTGATTCTGAGATTTTATTAATTTATCTGTCAAAAATCAAAAGGGATGTTTATGTAGACAATTCCTGGGACTACTTATCTGTACAAATTGACCAGTTTTAGGCTATTCTGATTCCACTGTTTTCCATTAAGCTGAAAGCAAGGCATCAAATTGGAGTGAGGTTTGGAAGGAACTCAGATTGCACTGGCTCACTTGATCTGAAGCATTGGAACACTCAGACTTGAGATGTGCCTCAGCTCAGACTTCTCAGGAGCATTCTTTTGGCAGTGGATGACTCTCCAGGGCCAAGCTATGCATTTGATGTTTGGCTCGTGAGGTACTGCTGGGGAATGCAGAACAGCTGTGACACTAGAGAGAGTGCCACATACCTGTTCCCAAGACGAGGATGTTGTCATTTCCATCTTGAGAGCTAGGCAGTGCATGTCTTTACTCACCACTCATCAGTTTGCATCTTGTTCCTTTTTAGTAATGCCAGAGGAATGGTGAGGAAGGAAGTCTCTGTACATCCTGTTCCTCTTTCTCAAGCTCTGTCCCGTGACTGAGAAAACATTATGTAGGCATTTCATCTAGAATGACAGCTGTCCCACAAAAGTATTGCAGTACTGAACACTTGAGTTAGAGCAGTTTGATCAAAGCCAGCTCTTGGAAAACGCTTGTCCCATTCCTAACAAATATCATAGAAGTGATTTGAACTGCTCACCTGCTTCTTATAACTGCAGTGAGTACGAAATTTGAAGAGAAACATGATATGCCAGAACTGAAGATTTTTACTGTGAGGACCAATTTGGTTTTGGGAAAGACCAACCTACCTTGGATCTAACTGATGCTTATCATCAGTTTTAGTAAGAGTATTGTCAACGGTTTACGGGCGTTAGGCCTGATTCCCTGACGAAGGGGACGGGGGACCCAAGGGCCCACGTCCCGGGAAAAGGGGAAAGGGGAAAAGGGTAGGGAGATGGCCCTGAGAGCAAAGAACAGCGGCAACAATCTGAGGAGAAACAAACTAATTTACTAAATAAAATATCGGAATGCAAAACAACACACTATAATACAATATAATTACGATTTAAGCTGATAAATCCAATACAGAGAGAGAGAATGTCCCAAAATCAAGGTAGGCCTTACTCTACTACCGACGATAAGACGGCTGGAGAGCGAGGTGCTGCCAAGACGAGAGACGGCGGAAAAAGGGACGAGGTCTCGTGATCTGCAAGTTTTTATACTGCGAGCTTCTATCTTTTCCCTCCGGCTGGAAAATGGTAACAAAGGAGCAAAGTACCGTGGGGACTGTAGTAGTCCTTCTCTTCTGAGAACTAGGTATGTCCACTACATGATGTTATGATGTGGAATACCAATAACCGAAAATCACAAAACCATGACAAGTATACATGGCTTCAGGAAGGATATTTTTTGTTGATTATGGTCATCAGAACTCCTGAGTTGTGTGGGGAAGATGTTTACCTCATTGAAAATCCATCTAATAATATAACTAAAATAGTCAAGTGCTAGCTTTTTCCAGTTTTGTTCATTTTGAGCATAGTGTCAAGCAGAGTTCTCTGTGAAAATATAGAGGTCACAATAGAAAATAACACTTCTTTTATAATGATCTGGTTTTAGTCAGAGCTTGTGCTAGTTCATGGGATGTTATACTTGTATTATTTTAATACAAGGTCTGAATCATTACACAATGTATTCGGATTATAACTCCTTGCTGAATTATTGCCTAAGTGAAAAAAATCCTGGATCCTTGTCTTGTGGTGTACTGTTTTAGTTCACAGATCTGCTGATGGAGAAAGCAGCAGTTATGATAAAAGGGATTATATAAAAGAGCTCCTGCTGAGAGTCCATGGCACTGTACAGGGTGATACCAAACATTGTGTTCCCCAGGGCAGGTACAATAATTAGCTGCAGGGCTACCACTTGGTCTGAGGGATTAATTAGAACTGGAGGTGGTGGTGGGGGGAGGGAAAGCAGCCATAAAGGGTGTCAAGACCACTCTGGCCTGAAGCCTGTGTGATTTGATGTGAAATAGCAGCAGCTGGCTGTAACCTTAGGAAGTGCAAGTGAACAGCAGGTGGTAATTCCTGTCTCATTTACCATGTCTTCACATGAACGTGTAAGCTTGTGCAGCTTGGGTTTATTGGCAGGTCAGAAGGAAAATCCTAAGGAGGACTGTGACACTAACTGCACTGAGCAAATGCGAAATTCAAAATGGAGTGTACACAGTGGTAGTGTAAAACCAGTAAAATGACGCTTGCTGTTATACCTGCTGTACAATAGGATTATAACAACCTTATAGAATAGACCTTGCTGTAGACCAATGCACAAAGTTGAACGTAACTGTGAAAAATCTAGGACTGTTAGTGGGAATGACATCTTTGAAGACTGTGATGAATGTAACAAGAGAATTGTTTCACTGAAGTAGGAAGTCAGGTAATTACATGAGGGTCTGCTGTTCTTCAGTGTTTTCAGCAACCGTTGCATGGGAATGAGTAGACTTTATCTGCTTTCCCAGGTGGCTAAGCAGTGTACTGCATTATATGGACACCAGCCTGTTAGTTCCTCCCAAGCATCACGTTTTGCTTGATGTTTGGGCAAAAATTGCAGCAGGACGTGCAACAGATGTGTTAATGTAGAAACTGTAACCAGCTAGTGTTTCAGGGTGAACTTGAGCTGCTGTTAGCAGAATTTAGTGGGCCAGTGGTCTCTGCTGATCGCTGTAGTCTTTTGTGCTCTGTGAGGGCCTCCCAGGGTGTAGAACGAGAACTGTTCATATTCGCAGTTCAAGAATCAAACCAAATAAAGAGAAAATTGAATAACACGGAATCTGTCATTGAGAACAACTTTAGATAGGAAAAAAAATAAAACAGATCTAGGGGATATTTGAGGGGATATTTATAGCAGAGTGACAGGAAAGGAAGAGAACTCATTTTGTGGAAAGGATAGATCATTTTATGCCTTTTTTGAAGCTTATTTTTTGCCAACATTATCTTTCATGAATGCCAGAAAATGCAGTGCCTTCTAAAACCTCTCACGCATGCAAACACCATGCACTCATAATTTCTTTGCTGGGTTCCATTTAATATTCTTCTATTTCTGTCCTCTTCAGAAATTGTTACATGTGGGAAGATGATCTAGGTCCAGGCTGACATTGCATTTTTCTGACCATTATCTCTGAGATTATCAGCTTTGTGAAATGGAAAGAAGTTTTTGTTCAACTTTGGAACATGCTGAAAGACATTGTTGCTGAAGGAGATGGTTTCTCTTTCTCATAGATGTTTATGTAGACAAACCTGCCACACTGGTATCTACTCTTGAGCTTATCTGTGTGGTATTGGGAAGCACTGAGAATGGACTGTGAAGTGCTCTACATAACTGTTCGTTTGTGGAGCTACACAAAACTTTGAAAACTCTTTAATTTATTATCTAAAAAAAAGAAGCAAAACAATGTTTGCAGAGTATCTCCTAAATTAGTTCTCTGTTTTTTCCATATTCATCATGAAATGAATCAAACCTAATATGAGTTTTGAGTTTCCCCCTTCAAAAAAAAAAAAAATCAAATTCGAAATATGCCACATTTAGAGTTAACTAGAAAAACTATCATGCAGTAATGAGTAAAAACGAAGTGGTTAAAAGATTTTTCTGGTTATCCTTTTTATAATTAGAATACAATTAAATAAATTAAAATGTATTACTTTCTGCTCATATTTTAGATCTTCTGTAGGTTTGTTGTTTGTACTCATTTCCATTACATGGGTATTGTAGCTTTAGCTAGAAGAGCAATGAACCATGTGCACAGCAGGACTAATGAGTCACAGATGTAAAGATTCTGGCACAGTACCATTTAATAACTTCTTTAACTTATATTCCATTATAAGATAAATGCAAATTTGATACATCTGTGTTCTAAATGATGTATCATTTCAGTCTTAGCAATGTCTCAGGAATGAGTTTCTTTAAATGTATGGTGGTTTAGGCTTTTTTGGTTTTGTTTTCTTTTTATTTGTTTCTAAAGAGGAGATCTCAGGTCATCAAGCAATGCAGTTAGCCACAGCCAGGTTCATCAGAACAAAGTGGAAAGGCTGGTAAAACTGCCTCTGGCTTGATGGGATCCACTTGCAGAGTCTCAGCTTGCTCTTGTTTCACCAGTGTGTATCGAGAATAAAGTTGCTGAATGTCTCAAAGGCACTAGCAAAAGACATGTTGTGTGCATCAGAATGTAACTCTGCCTTTTTTGGGGGGCTGGAGAGGAAGACCAGCATGGTCTTTGTGGTATCTCTGATATGACTGCAGGTGGAGATGCACAGAGCAAATACTTGTAATGATGAAAGATGGCTGCAGCTGCCAGGCTGCGGTTGCCTGTTGGTGCTTTCCATGAGGCTGGCTGTACTGCAAAGCATGCTGCCCCACGGCCATGTGAGTTGCCCCCTCAGAGCCTTCATGCAGGACTTGTCAAAGCCTCCTTGTTTGACAGCCAGAGCTAGGTGCAGCTTTCCCTTTTGTAGATGCAACTCTGCAGCCAGGTACTCCGAGGCCTCACAGCAAGACTGTGCCTCAGAGGTAACACTTGTCCATGCACATAGGGATCTTAGGGGTACCAGACTGTTTTATCCTGTATGCCTCAGCCTGATGGCTTAACTGTTTCCTGGCTCTCCATGAACAAGCCTTTGAGGACCTCTGCTTCAGATAGGGAGCTATATCTAGAGGACTTGGGGATTTCTTTCTTTAGGATTATCATGCTCAACACTACAAAGTTTAAGCTTAATGTGGAAGTCTGATTTGCACTCTAGAAAGCAGCACGAGAAGGGTGCTGAAGTGAGAGCAAAGCTCTGACAGCAGGCTATAATTATCACATCTTTCTTTTTTGTATCAAGTTCTGCACATGTGGGTAGAGTAGAATATGAGAGACCATATGCAGTATACAGCACTCAATGGGCAAAATTTTACCCTGGTTATGAAAATGCCACTATGTATATGTTAAAAATGTTGGCCTTGGCCATTGTGGACTCCCCCAAATCTATTGGTAGATCGTTGTTTAGTGTTTATATTTGTGTATGTATCATCAGTTTACGTGCTGAATGTCGTATGTAAAACAGAATCTGAGGAGCAGGATGGTAATTACACAAAGTGCCTCAAAATTCACTGTCACCGCTGTCAAGTTCTGCAGCAACCCAGAATCGCAGCTTTCTGCAGAGCTGTCTTTGAAGGGTTGTAGCATGTTTTAATGAAAAAACAGCACAGCTGTCAGCTGGCTGAGAGCCTTACAACTGTCAAACAATCCTAACAATTTATTGTAATTTTAAGGAGTCACCTTTGTGCAACTGCTCCTTCTAAAAATCTGTTTATATTGTTGTTGTTAAGTAACATCCTACAGACACCTATAGTGCAAACTTAATTCTGTTTCCCATATGACAGAGAGGCTGTTTCCTGTCAGTAGGCGATGTGGGGTATACTAAACATAGTGTTTGTTCTGTCTGTCTGTCAGTAAATTGTCTCTGTGATGTTTGTGTTGTGTTGTTTTTGTACCATGTTATGCTGTGTCCCTAGGGTCTGCCAGGCTTCCCCACAGTCGCTGCTCTGCACAGTAATCAGATCCTCACCGTCAAGGTTTGTGGCTGACGTGTACCTGTTCAGTCAGGTCTCTCTGTATCAGCATAAAAGTGCACATGAAAAAAATAACTTTTACCATCGGATAGTCATGAATCCTTACAGTGGACCGATGTCAACTCTTGCTGCCTTTGCATTGGTGTAAGTGTTTCTGATGCAAAGCGTGGGATCAAATCCATAACTGCATACACTGTTACGCCCAGCAGCACCCCTGTTCCATGTGCTCTTCTTGGTCAGTATTTCATTTTTAGATGAGAATTTTCTGTACTTATGCTTCTCTGAGTCATACAGGAGTGAGGAAAATGTCAGCAAACTCTGTACTGGTTGAATCAAGAGTCAGTTATAACTGTGTTAGATATCTGAAGTTTAATTTGTATGTGCTGATTTTTCAAAATGCATTTGCAAATTAAGCAGGAAGAATTGAGCAATCTGGTCAAGCTAGAAATCCAATCCTTATTAAAATGACACCATTGTTCATGGCACAATATGCTGGTTAGAAAATCTGACTGAAAGTTGAACTGGTGCTTTGTGTCTAGAAGCTTTGCTGAGAGAACAGCATGCAAAAATACTGATTTTTTCATAGCATAGGTAGTTGAAAAAATAAAGAGAAGAATTCTCCTGTGAAATCTGAGGAGAAAGGACTTATACAATTAACTCTCTGTATATGATGAGTTCACAAAGCAGTATGTCCTGTACATTCCAAAAGAAAAAGCACAGTTTCTCTCTGGCAGAAGCACCAGTTCATATAACTTTAGCTATTACAAATCTAATGAATATATCTTTATTTCTTTCTCGGGCCTTCTGATGTCTATTCTTCAATTCTCTCATCTCTGATCTTCAACCTTTGACCTCACCTGCCTGATCAGATGGTGTTTCCTAAAATCAATCATGGGTTTCTCTCTGCTGATCAGCAGCTCATTAAACGCCGCCTCATTAAGGTAGTGCTTCATCTCACTGGAATCTGATTCTTCTTTACATTCAGTTTACTCTCTGCTGTACCTTTTTGTCAGATGCCTTCTTATAGCAAGTTGTTTATTTGAAAGTTCTAGAACTAAGCAATTGTAAATGAAATTAACACTTAAATACTATGGGTAGCTGTGCTAAATGATCCACGTTTAAGATGCAGTTAACATTTTTAGTGGTTTGCAGTGCTATACTGGAAATCAAATAAGTTGAGCACCGTTTCTTGTATTTTTAAAAAGGGGATGGCTGTATGTTTTGGCAACTTCCTTGGAAATTGTCTTTTACAAATTAGTAGGTCTAAATCATTAAGGGATTTAGCTAATTATCACTATGACGCAGCTCACCAAAACAGATGACAAATTCTGTACAACTTCATGGAAAAGCAGTTACTTTCCATGCTCATGTTTGAAGTCTGTCTACATAACATTGATGGGCTTGGAATGTTGCCAGGTGAGCTGTCTAGCTCTGGCACATGACTTTTTTAATCCTCAGCTTTGTCATGATTATGCCAATCATGAAGTGAAGAGCTCCTTATTGAAAACTGTTACTCCCTCTGGAGAACTGCATGAGTAAAATGTTGCAAAGCTACCCCGAATTCTAGTTCATGTCCTGTGATAGAACAAGCCATTTACAATTTGAGCCTTCTGCTCTGTGGCTGATTGCACTGGACAGGTGCAACCTGCTGGCCTTCAAGGCAAAGTGCAGTCTTTGCAGTAAGAAGTGAAGATGTCAGTGTTTAGCTCACGGTAGCTTCTTTATATTCGACTTGCGTTCTTTCTGGGAAACTGTATTTTTGTGTGATTGATGCCTCTAAAGCAAACTTCTGATGATGACTTTTTGTTGCTTTAGGGGGACCAAGGACAAGCTGGACCCCCTGGTCCTCCGGGGCCACCGGGACCCAGAGGTCCCCCAGGAGATACTGGCAAAGATGGTCCTCGAGGGATGCCTGGCATTCCGGTGAGTTAGTCTGTTGGTGTCCAAATTCTTGTCAAGTATGTAACAGCCAAAGATGGTTTGTGAGGTAAGACTGGCAAGTAAGACATGTGGAAGCTGAACCACAGAGAAATTTCACTGTGCACCTGAAGTCCCCCTGCCACACACAGCAAGTTCAAAGCAGGGCCAAGAGTAACACCTAGGTTTTTTGCCTCTCACCCCTGACAGTTTTCCCCACGCTTTCTAAGGTTTCTGAGTTGTTCACTGATGTTTTAATAACTGTGCGAGAAGGGTCTGCCCCCTCTACGAGTAGCAAATGTTCCCACTCAGGCTTCAAGCTAAAGCTGAATTCGAGATGTCATTACATAGACTAGCTTGACTTCTCACTTTCTAATGATTTAGTCTCAAATCATGAAATTAAAGCAGTAAACTGCTAAATGCTGCCTGAAGTATGATAAATTTTTGAGTGAAATTCTGCCATTTCTACGCAACACTAACAGTACAGTTTTCTTTGGCTCATCCATCCCCTGCGTTTCATTAGACCTACTAGCAGAATACAGAACATTGCTTGATGTTTTAGATGCAGGATCAGACCCACAGCTTTTGGCATTTTGTAATGTGATATTAAACACAGGTATTTGGGGTTTTTTTTTTTGCAAAATAGGAGTATGTTTTTGACTCTATAGTTTGTGAGCTCCTTAATACCCCTTTTTTAAATGTTTTTATTTCCGAAAGAAGTATCTCTCTGTTGATCATGAATTCCATTGTGTTATCAGTGTGGAAACTGAATCACATACAACACATGTGAGAACTGAAATGTCACATGTGCAAATCTGGTAATCAGATCTGATAACATCCCCACACCAATCATAAGTAAAGATCACGTCTTAGAGGACACAGAAGGAACTAGCAAGGTGAAGACAGCACTTGGAAAAAGAAACAGCTTTGTCAGAGCGAAAGCATATCTCATTATGTAGGCCAGAAGAGCATAAAATTTCCCTGCAAAACCAAGAAAGAAAATACCTAAGCTCCTGTTCTAGCCTTATTTTGGATTCCCTCATTTGAAATTGTATTGACTGTACATTACCTGTATTAAGAGTATAACATCATGATAACTGTCCCTGGAGGTGTCCAAGAAATGTGGAGTTGTGGCACAGAGGGATATGGGTTAATGGGCGATATTGGTGGTAGGTGGACAGTTCAGTTAGATGAGATGATCTTGGTGGTCTTTTCCACACTTAATGATTCTACGACTCAAATTGAGGCCTGTTGTTATCCAACACTGCATTGGTAATTCCTAGCACAAGGTTATGAAATGACATTGAAAATCCGTTGCTTACATTGTATGCTTTACTTTGGCCATCCACTCATTTCTTGTTAGTCTTCTAATGTGGTAAAATTGACTCTGTTCAGAGTTGCTTCTGGTTTGATGTAGAGAGGGTGAGACTGAAACCACAACCAATTTCTAACTGCAAGGGATACCATTTTTATAATTAACATGCAAAAGGCTAGAAGAACCAGCTAGTGTTGCTGGTCACAGTCTGACTCCGGATTGCTTGGGCTTTTTTTGCTGCTTAGCAAAGGGAACAATAGTATTTCTCATGACAGAAGTAATGCACTTTATGCAATTAGGTCATTCCATTTTATAATAGTTCTGTAGTGATTTTGACTTTAGATGGCAAGAGGGAGTTTCTTTTTATAGGTTTGTTTTTTGTTTTGTTTTGTTTAGCTGTAGTTATCTTAAGCCCTATAGCACTGTGGAGAATCAATTTGTGGTACAGCTTCAGAATCAGATAAAATCAAACCAGATTGCTGACTGTTGTTATCATCCTGCTCCTTCTCAGTGTCCTGCATCAACAGGGAAACTTGTTCCAGCTTTGTATCTTTAAAAGGCTTTTGTGGAAAAGAGAAACATCAAAATAATAGTTATACTGCATTACAAATAGGAACATTGCAGCATTACAACTGGATGATAAAGTCCTTACTATGGCTAGCCTCCATTATAAGGCAGTCATTTTCTTAAGCAGGCTTTCATTTCCTTTTAAGCAAGCTACTTATAATCACTAGAGCTGCAAGAAAATGTTTTGGCCCCAGCCTTCCCCCATACCCATACACTTGCTGTGTGTCCTGAAAAACTTGCACACTCAAGATTGCAGGGCCCAGGTGAGCAACTCCAGCAGCCATCATTACTTCTCTTCCTCTGTGTAGCAGTTTTGAGGAACAGTCTGTGTGCTAACATTTCCATCTGTGCCCACAGATCTTCATCTGTGCTATCGCTACCTCACATGCCAGAAGTGTGCATCCTGTTCCAGACACTTAAAAGTTTTTAGAGATGAGGAAATTTTTGTTTCTGGGACAGGAAGTCTTTAGAGCTGAGAAGGCAGAAATGTTAGGGAAATGCTGTTAGGCCTATTGGAAGGTCTGACAGGAACCAAGGAAGATCAAGGGCATAAGAAAGGATTTTGCAGCCTTCTGCTAAGCCTTTCTTTGGGTGTCAGTAGAAAAACCTCTTGGAACCTGAACACACTTGCCTTCCAAAAGAGTAAAACACCTACAGTATGTGCTTCCCCTGTCATAGCTTTCCTGCCACACAGACACCAGCACTTCAAAAGTTTAGCATCTCAAAAAGGAAGCACAAGGAAAAAAAACAGTGGTGGTTGGTTTTTTTGTTTGTTTGTTTGGTTGGTTTTTGCTTTTGTTTTGTTTTTGTTTTTGTTTTTTTTGCTGGTAATAAAACAATAGACTATGTTACAAAGTTTTGAAGTTCTTTCAACATGGAGATAATGCTTCCTAACGTTTATAGGCATACCTTGATGCTTAAGTGATGCTGTGAGATTGTTGTATACAAAAGTAAGCAAGGCTACAACGAAAGCTGAGAAGTTCAACAAGCCTGAATAATTCACTGTCTGAAACCTGTGTTTGTGTGGGTTCTCTTTCCCTATTTTTTTTCAGTGTGTTTGCAGATGCTACGTTTGTGCTTCTAAAAGCACATCTACCTAGAGATGCAGTTCTGACTCTGCTGAGTTGCCAAGAACAGTAGCATCAAAACAGTTCCCATCAGTTTTTGACAGGCTTTCTTTTATGATAAATCTGATAAAGATGATCCTGCAGCTGTGCTGATCCAACAGCACATGGATAGCCCGTGTGGTATGACATCCATTTCACTGTTTCAAATGACAGTTGTATGCGTTCGTTAAGAAGAAGGAAGTGAAGATAGCTCCTCACTTTATGTAGAGCTGTGCCCACAAAGAGAATTAATGGGCAAAATGAAGGGCTACCATTTTGAAAACTAATCAAGGTATTTAACAGATGAATAATTATTGCATGGCTTCAAAATCTCACTGTTCATGGGTATATGCAAGATGATAATTAGCAAGATATTCCTGCTGTCTGAGGCGATGACACAGAACACTAATTTTGGAATATGTAAACAGTGATTCAGCATGTATGTGAAAAAACCTTTATCTGTGTTCTTTAGCACCACTGACTGGAGTGGAATGTTATAATTGGAACCAAGGGGCTGAGAGTCAGGACACCAGTGCTTAACTTTTGCCTGGAGAACTAAATTATTAAAAGTTTGTGAAGTAGTACCTTGCCTCTTAAAAAGTCTGGGACTCATTACTTTAAAAAGCAAATATACAGATATATGTGTGTGTGTGTGTGTGTTTAATGTGTAGTCAGCTGCTGTACCTGCTAAATAATGGAATTTTTAAAGACATTTTTATTAAGTAAAGAACTGAATTCAAGACATGCTACTCAAATTATTCATGCTTTTTTTTTTTTTTTTAGGGTGAGCCAGGAAAACCAGGTGAACAAGGGTTGGCAGTAAGTACTCTTCCAGTTTGCTAAGAAACTGTAACAGACTTAAACATGCTTCTTAAATTGTGGAGTTCCAGAAAGCTTGATAACTAAATTCCCAGCCTTCCTCTGTCACTGAGTATTTGAGGTCTCATTTGCAAAAAAAAAAAAAAACAAGAAAAAAACAGATTTTTTTTTTTAAATATACAGTTGCCTATAATATAAGGCCAGCTTCTCCTTTTGGGTGGCAGAAGTAGAGGGTACAGCAAGGAAAATGAGACATGTCAGGTGTGCCTGACTCATGGCCTCCCCTTTAATGCCACCTCTGAAGTTGAGCTGTTTCCGCATTGAGACTGTGGAGCAGTAGAGCAGCCATCTACTTGTTTAGAAGGCCAAAATCTCAGCAATTCTTCTGGCCCTTTGCCTGATGGAACAGCGAAGATGGTGCACAGCATACGGGAACTCTCAGAATATTATCTCCTGAGGTTTTCTTTTTGTCATGTCTGGATGAATGTAAAAGCCAAATGAATGCACTTTTTACAAATACTCAGATATGGGAGTAGATGTTTTCTGTTGCATCAGAAAGTAATTAGCTCTTTCATTTGGAAGCAATTGAAGCTCCACTGGTTGTAAATCAGCTTCAGACACAGGGTAACGCATCAGAGGTTTCTGCTTGTCACATGTTCCCAGAACTGTGAAACATTTTTTCCCTTAAGATTTCCCTAAATGCTCATGGTCATTCTTACTTTTTATGAGAAGTGACATAATTGTAGCCATGGCATGTGCTTTTGATTTCTGAATGCGTCTGAGGAGGAAGATTATATGCTCAGCAATCAGTGCAGATATGATTACTAGCTATTTGAATTTATAAAGTTTTAAACAGATGTGATGATACTTTATCTTGACAAATTGCAAAACATTTTGGATTGACAAAATCCAAAGTCTTTCAGAAGAAAAAGAAAAGATTGAGATTCTCAAGTATCTCCTTTGATCAGGGAATGGAATTTTCTGTAGCTTTTCAAGATAAAGATTTAACAATTAAAATTGCATCTCCCAAAGGTACTACCTAGTGTTTTAGCACATTTGTGTTCTCTATCGTTCTATCCTTTTTGGTTTATGAGGACTTATTAATAATAACACATATAATAGCTGGGTTGGGTGTTTTCTTTTTTGCTTTATTTTGATTGTAATCTCCTATTTGCCCTCTGGACCACACATACTCAGATTCTCCAGCAGTGTCTTCCTTCTGTTTCAAGACCAGATCATCAGGGTCACAGAATCCCCCAGGGTCTTAAAAGCAAAAGAGTCTATGTTCAGAAGATTGCCCCTGCTCTAAACTAGTCATCTCTGTTTAAGAAATGAAGAATTGCTGTAGAACTGTTTTTTTTCTCTAAGTGCAGATGCATTTAAATAGGGAAAAAGGGTATTTTAAAAATCATATCAGCAACCTTGAGTTAGAGAAAGAAAACCCAGACTACGTGAATTTCCGGCTCTGAATGCCTGGTCTGAAAGCCCGTGTGAGGGCTTAAGTGTTAAGCTGTGTATAGATCAAGAAAAGAGTCATCAGGTTATCAGAGAGATATTTTCTTTTCATTTTTATTGGTTCTTTTAACATATACTCTGCACCAGTACAGATTTCCAGACTGTCTTCCCTGTGGAAAGTGCTAAAGCTAAGCAGGTGCTGACTGGTTTCCTCTGATATCTTCCATCATGTGTTTCTGCATGAATGTCTCTTTACTTCAACACTGAAATTTCAGGCACCACTGCAGAAGTAGCTGATTTTCAAGCTGTATGCTGTAGAATTGTGATGTCAAAGAAAAATAGGTATAGTTTTCTCAGGGAACACAAACCTACCTGCAATTCTTCTCCTGTGTTATCCATTCAGTGAAAATTCTAGCAGAAGTCTCAACCCTGAAGGGATTTCTACATTAATTCTGCAGAAACTCATATGTAAAGAGTAGCCTGTGTTTCATACTGTGCTTGAAGTCCAAGTTAGCTTCTGTTCTTTCTTCCTGTGAAGAAGAATCTGGTAGGCAGATGGGTTCCATAAAGCACTACCAGTCCTGATCTCCTAAAAGTCCACTTGTTGGGGAGTATTGAAGTTTCCTATTTCTCCGCATGCCCCAAGAGCTTTTCCTGTAAGAAGTCAAGTACTGGAGCATGCGTTCTTTTTCTTCTTCTGAATAGAGGCAGGATACAGGTAAGGACAGCACCAGCTGCCCTAAAACAATCCCTAAATTTTTGATGTACTTACTGAGGTTGGTGGAATCTGAAGGCTATTTGTATTCCAAAAGGATCACTGTCTCAGCAGCTTTAAATAGCATGGTACTATTCAAGTGAAGAACTGCAGACCCGACCTCTAGATTATAATAGCAGGATAGAAGCTTTTCTCTCTTGAAAGCTATTTACGCTTGTGTTCAGTAACATGCCTTAGTATTTCTAAATGAATGCAGAGAATGTTGCTAGAGCTGGTAAATTCAGTTTTAACCTTGGAACTAACAATGACACAGCTTGAAATTACTTAGTTTTCTGTTTTCACTTTTTACAAGAAGTGTAGTAAGACCCTTGAAGAGTGAAAGATTGTAGGTAATGAGATAGCAGTATGTTTTCCAGCTTGTGTCTCAGAACAAGACACAAACCTATTACGCATCTTGAGTAGCTTGTGACCTACTCAAGCAATGTGTGACTTGATTCTCAAAAAATTAAAGTCATTTTAATGCATTTGGAGTTCTAGGAACGTTCATGTTCTTATCGCTCAGTGAAACAGGAAATCCACTGGCACTAGCGAAGACACAGCAATTTGCAGCAAGACTGCTGCCACATTCTCCTCAAATTGTATTGAAGTTCTGGGTCAATAAAGAAAAAGAAAATCTTGTTTTAGATGTTACTGCTGCTTTCTCTCGCACAATTCAGGACTCTTCTCTCTCTTAGGCAGGGGCATTTTGTTTGGACCAGATAGAGGAAATGACAGTGAGTTCTCTTCTTTGAGTTCAGCTTCGGCATAAGAGAGCTCAACTTACCTTAAATGCACAAGGCAATTTGTGCAACTTGCTCTGAGGATAGGGAATGGCTTTTCTTTTTCCCCATTTCAAACATTAAGTGGGCGTTACACGATGGAAAGCACAGCAATGATAATAGAGCAGCAAGGTCATAGGCTGTAGCAAATGAGGATTTGCTCAAATGCAACAGCCACAGAAATAAAGGAAAAAGGCTACTTACCTTCAGAAGGCCTCAGGTAGGCAGAGATCTCCAGCAAGATGCCCTTGCCTCCACTGCCATCCCTTAAATTAGGTCTGAGAAGGGGTTGATCCTGGTTCCATTGCTTCTGGTCACTCAGGTTCATTGCATGCACCTGAGCTCCCCTGGGTTGGCCCTGCCTTCCCAGCAGATGTTCAGTCACTTGTTCAGGCTATGGCTTAGCTTTTCTGCTACAACATGCCAGTTGTCTTCTCTTGCTCTTGTGTTTGAGATGCAGGGAGCTATCTGCAAGGTCTTCTGTCACTTTATTTTTATGCCAGGAAGAACATGCTTTCTTTTTGCCCTGAATAGGGAGCAAAGTTAGTTTTAAGTAAAGGAGAACTGAGTATATGCATCTTTAATGTTAGAAGAGAGTGTAAGAGTGCCTAGTTAGCTGCAATTTTTTTCTAGTTTCCAGGACACTAGAAAGCCCTTCAGGTCTACTTTCTGCTAGAGTAGAAAGTATCACTCCTCTGTGTAGAAAGGAGTCAGATGGAGGCCAAGCAGTGGGATGATGCCAAGGGTATTAAGCTTTGAAATGTTATGTGGAACTAGAAAAAGTCTGCTATGCAAGAGGGAAGACTGATGGTTTCCTTAGCCTTTCATCCTCTTTAGTAAAGTTGTGCCTTGCCTCTTATAAGTCATTTCCCTTCCCATGCCATTTGCCATGCCTTCCTTGTGATAAGGATTCTAAAATGCCACGTGAGGCTTTTTTTCTTTATCATCTAATTTTCAGAATGGATCACAGAAGAATTTGTGATTCTTCTCTAGGTAGAAGCTAAGATTTCTGTTTTCAGAGTGCTGATGAGGTTCTTAAAAGTGTAGCCAGTGACAGGAAACCTCAAATCCTGATACTGATAGATGGGTGTTTTCAGATTCATAAATTGTAGTAGGGCAGAAGGCGTGCTCGGGTGTTTTTACTTCTAATTTCCATATGGGAAGTTTTTGTTCTTCTTCTTGTTGTTTTTAAATGTTCTTGGTGCTTTTAATTTAGAACAATTCTAGACCAGTGCATACTGATAAAAATTTGGAGGATCAAAATCTGCCATCATTTCAGCTTCTTGGAAAATAAATCAGTTGGACTGTGTTCAGTGTACGAGTCAACTGCTTTTTGTCTCTGAATAAAATATATATTTTTTTCTCCAGAAACTGGCTTTAAAGATGCATAAGTAATTTTACAGATGTTTTGCATGAACAGAAAGTCTAGAACAAGCAAAGAATTCAGGTAAAGATGTCTCTTTGCAAAAGAAATCTATCCTATAATGATTAACTCAAACACAGAATCCCTCTACTTAAGATGTATTGTTTTCCAAACTAGCAGTTTTGTGCTTTTACAGTCTTGCTGGGCATCCATTCAAGAAAAAAGACTTAGTGTTCTTACTAGTTATTCAGAATAAAGAGAAATTTCTTCCAAAGGACATTGCCATATACTTGAAAGATGGTGGGAGAGCATAACTTTGCAGTTAAATGTACAAAATGTCACATCTTTAAAATGAATTAATATGCATTATTTGTCTGAGGTTTAAAAAAAAAAAAGCAGGGATCAGTCAGAACTGACTGGAAAGTGCTGCTGGCTTGAGTTCAGCCTTTCAGGCCAATAACCAAGGACAGATCCTCAGCTGGTGTGAATCCTCATAGATCCTCTGGGAAGTTACTATTTGTGAATTTGCTTTCAGTGTCCAGAGTTCTGCAGCAACCTTGTTTATTTCATTCTGGTAGCACGTTCACAGTAAATTTTAGAATGTATGCTTCTCAAGCTGTTTAGCTGCAGAAGTTTACCAAAAACTAGCAGCTGAAATTGAAAATCTCAGTCTGTGCCTCCCACAGCAAGTACATCTTTTGTCCCCAATGCAGGTTCATTGGTCTTAATTTATAAGAGATAGACTTAGGAAAAAATTGTTTCTAGGATTCTGTAATCTCTGTACTTCAGTGATGGTTGTCTGGGATGTCAGAACAATGACTAAGATGATGACGACAAGGAGCTCTGCCTGAGCACTAATTAATAGTTTTTGCTGCACTTTCATCAATTAAGGTAGCATATGGGACCCTTGCTTAATGAGAATTTATGTGAATTTCCATCATAGTTGATCTGTTTTCTTAGCTGGTCTTTTTTTTTTTTTTTAACTTAGGCGATTCATCAATACTAAAGAATTATACACTTTGATAATAGTGCTCCAGACATCACAATTTTTATGAAACACTCCTCAACCATGCAAGAACACATTTTCAGAATTACATTGCATGCCTGTTCCACACGGCAAATGAGGCCAACGGGCAAAACAGAAGCTCCTCAGAAATGCAGATGAGTACTGTGCAAGAAACCTGTGGTTTTCCTCTTCCTGTATATTTGTTATTTTAAGTTCCCTTCCTAAATTCTTTGTCTTCAGTTTTGTGGAAATAAGGAAGTGTGTTTCATGATTCCTATAGTACCAAAGAGGAAATATGCATTCTCAGGTATGGTTTTGGTAGCAGCTTTGTCCCATAAAAGTGTAGATACAGTATCTTCTCAAGGCCTTCTATTACAAGGAGTTTTTACTTTAGAATGGTAGTGTGAAAGCTTAAAAAAACCTAAAAAACATTTTTTTTTTTTTACCAAGCTTTGGCATAAGAGTTTTAATATGAATGCATTGCACTATTGTGATGTATTTTGGTTTATAATTTTTTGAGTGAAAGTATATACTTTCACTTTCTCATTATATTTTTTGCTAGGCGTTTTCATTTGTGTTCATGCTTACCGTCCTTGATGTCTAACACCTCACAGAACAAATCATTACACCTACCACAGACCTGCAAATGGAGAATGCTCCAAACTTCTATTTTGTATATTTCTTTAAATGTCAAACAACTGAGTCACTTGAAGTTGAAAATTGAAGCACCTGGGGAGGCTGTTTCTGGAGTATCACACCCTGAATTACTGTGTCTTTGAAATGCAGCTTTAACATCTACAGGGCAGAATTATTTCTTGTTTTGCAGTTTGCTAAAGCACAAGCAGCAAAGTAACTTTAAAAGGAAAACATAACGGTAACATACAAAGGGATGTCTAGAAAGAATTCTAGACTCAGTGAATTTGCTTTGACTACATTTGTGTCAATCTTTTCAGTTGTTTCTTTTTCTCTTTATTTTTTTATTAATTTCAAGTAGTTGTTAGTGACGGCACCTGAATGTAACCAGCTGTATTGCTGGATCATTTCTGTAATGCTTATATTTGATATGAATGAAGCTCTGTAGATCCCTTGATTTCAGAGGATATTGGCTGAAGAACAGCATTCATAGTGGAAATCCCTTAGTTTCATAGAACACTTAAAAACACTTTTTTTTATCCTTGGATGCCCAATTTTTCCAAGTGCTTAAGCAAATAGCAGACAGTGCTCCATCTCCAGAGACACATGAATAGTAACTGAATTTCTTGGAAGGAACACAATTTCTTTTTCCATCCTCCAGCTGAAGAATTAACTCGATGAGAATCTACGTCAGTAAATCCATGCTATTGCTTGTCACATATGTATAGGTAGTTTACTCAGTTACACAAGGTGGGAAATGGTTTTTAGAAGTGTTCAGGATATCTGAAATAATAGAGATTTAAAATGATTTTTATTATTTTTAGTTATCTTTCTGTTTTGGGCAACTCTCTTAACCAAAATTTGCAGCCAACTCAACTGAAGTTTCTCAGTGAATGCATGAAAAAAAGTTGATTTTCAAAGATTCTAGTTAGTCACCTCAAATCAGTGACATGAGTTTTCATGTACACAGTACTCTCCTCAGATCAGTCGAATGCTAAGGAAAAAAAAACATGTATCGTCACATAGAATTTCCCATTTTCTACTTGGATTCTCTAGAAGTTATCAATTATATCTGTATTCTACATTCTGAGTGCTTATAGCACAAGAAACACTTGTAAAACAAGTAAACAATTGTAAAATGTGTCATTTTAAGCTTTTAATTGCAAGTAGTTTGCTGAAGGTAGCTGTATTGTTGAGGACTGTGCTGGTCATGAGGTGGTGTAATAGCTCAATGGTCATGAGACATAAGAGTAACTTCCAGTCTGAGTAAAGGTTTAAGTACCAGAAATGGAAAACTACTCATTGTTTAAAATAACTGATGATGAGTGCCTAATGCTCTTCTCTGAATCATCCATTCTAAAAGTGCAATGAAGGCAAGATTTTTCTTCTATGCAAATACTTTCTTACTCAGTAAGTCCTCTGGAGGAGCTGGAATGGTGGCAGCAGTAAAGGGAAAATTCTAGGGAAAGACATTTTTCTGGAGCCATCTGCATCTTGAATCAAATCCATCCCACAAGTTGACAGCTACAGTCTCCAGACACAGAAGTGCTTAAAAGAGCAAGACATTTCACAGTTGACCTTAGGGGATACTGCTAATAACTGAAAGGCAATTTTACCTTCAGCTAGTAGCTTTGTTTTGAAAGCTTCCAAATGGTATTTTGATTTAGTTGAATGTATTTAAAAGATTTTGTTTAGCTTCTTAGGTAGTTAGAAACTGAAGAGACAGCATTTAGTCCATGGACATAAAAGTAACAGGTATGAAATATGAAGTGGTCTTCAGCTGTTCTGGCTTATTGATGGACGCTAATATAGTGGAACTGTTTAATATGTTAAAAGTCAAAAGATAAATAATGCCAAGGGCCTGGATATTTTGGGCTTATTTTGGTAACGGTGATGTAGGAAAATTTTAGTTTGAGCATGAATTTCTTGGAGTATTTAAGATGTTAGCCAAACCTGTATCTTTCTCAGAAAAGGGGAAGATTCCTGGCTCATCACTTGCCATACTGTGAGGCACTGGAAGAAACTTCCTTTATTTTCCGGAAGAAAGGGAAAAATTCTGTTTACATGGAATATGTTATATTCACGTTTCCTTCTCCACTATGCCACTCTCACCTAGCAAAAGCCTATTGATTTTTTTTTTCATTTCTTTTCTTCCCCTTCTTCAATGTTCTTGGAGACTGCCTGCAAGCAGCGTTCAGGAAATAGGCTGTTCATTTACCATGTTCACTATTACAGGAGTCCTCATCCTCAAGGAAATCTTAGAGTTAGAATTCAGGCACTTATTGAAAAAAGAGATTTAAACAGCAGTTTATTGAAATGCAGTGAGCTGGTGGGATTTTTCTCCAGTCGGAAAAAACAGATGATCACCCTGTTCACTGCTCTAATTATCATCAGATCTGAGTGCTTGGTTCCTTTCACATCCTTTTAAAGAAAAGGAAGTAAATTTGTCACCCTGTATCTCACAGATGGCTTCCTATTTGCAAAATCTGTCCCTTTGACTAAGAGAGATGCTTGCAAGACCCTCATTCTTCTAAGAAAATTGGAAAAAAGTTTCAAGAAGCAACACTGATTTGTGATTTTGTACAGGCTGGGCACCAAAACTTACATGCCAACACGTGTTAAAAACTGCAAGACTTTCATCCACTGCAGTGGATCCAGTACCAGTAGTGGAGCTTTTCTGTGTTACCAGTTTAATGTTGCATTAGGGCAACATTCCAACACGACCTGCATCTACCGAAAAAGGAAGATTTATCCTATATTCACCTGACTTTAAATACAAAATTGGCCCAGTGTTTTGAAGCAGCGGTCCTATTGTTCAAGATGAAATCCTGAATAATTCCTGTTCAGACATCAATTCTTTTTATCCTTTCAAACATTAGAACAAGTTGGATTCTCCCTTTTCTGACTTTTTGTTTTTCACCTTCACACACTCAGAATTTAACTTTCTTGAGTTTGCACCAGCACCCGCAAACTGCACAAGCACCTCCGATAGGAACATGTGGAAAAGAGTAGATGACCATACGGAATGTGGTCTGACTTTTATCAAAACAGATTGACATGATGACAAATACACATCTGGTTGCTCTGTTTCCCTGCTGCCTCCCCTCTTTGCTTTGGCCACAAACCAACTGGGTGCTTCAGAGATGCCATGTGAGAAATGGGTCCAACTAATATCAATGAGACTTTGACTCACTCCTCCAAGATATTAAGCAGTTAATTTTTCCTGGATTTAGGTATTTCTTCCTGCATTCTCAGGTCATAAGGGCAAAATGGTGCTTCTTTACTTCCCAAGAGCATTCTTAAAGATTTCTGAAATATATTCTGTTTCTTGTGGTTGATGGCACGGATCACGTGTTGATTAAACCATAGTAATGAATTTCAGTACCTTTAATGACCTAGAAAGTGTGGAGAGGCTAATGCTTCTCTCTCAAAACAAAACAAAAACTTGGTTGCATAACCCATGTTTTTTCATAAAACTTACTGCCAAGCAGAAAAATTACTGTGGACCACAACTGATTGTTAGATGGTATCAGAAGAATAAAAACTGCAGTCTTTTTAATGCAGATTTGTCAGAATTTGAAGAAATAGATGGGATGGAAGTGAAAAAGTTAGGAAGGGAGAAAGTTTGAATCTTCCACTTAGAAGTTAAATCTGTTCCAAAAAAGAAAAGATCCATAGTGCATTTTCAGCAGAACATTTTACTTTTTGCTGGTGTAGAAAACCTCTACTGGTTTCATTCCAGTATCTGAATACTTACACAATAGGACAGTTTTAATTGGACATTCAAGTTTAAATTGGCTAAGGTTATTATATTTTCTTTCTCTTTGCAGGGACCTCAAGGGCCTCCAGGACAAAAGGTATAGTATAAACAACAATACTGTGGAAGTGATTATTCCTCCTGCTTCCAAACTGTAAGTGGAAAAGGTGAATGGAATTAGTTACTGCACACCACCTTGAATCTTTTAATTCAGATGCTGAATTTTTTTTTTTTGCAAAATGTAGCCATATAGTGTTAGACATAAGATTTCTCATTTCCCCCCATCGTAGGAAGTTCAAGCAATGCAGGGCAGACTGTTTTTAATCTGTCTGCTTAACTTTCAGGTGAAAAGGTTGCCATAATTTTCTTATTCATGTACTGGTACAACTATGAAACCAAAGGTGAAGCATTGTGAAAGATGGAGAGATAGAATTTCTGATTAAATGCATGTCCTTACTCAAGTAGATCAATGCCATATGACTAAAAAATTGACCAGCAGAAACAAAAGGTATGGGTGTTGCTGATAAATGGTTCTTGGTTGGCTGTATTCAGGTGGTCTGCTGTTGTCTTCCTGTTCCTTTGGTAACCGGAGATCTGACTTCCTATGAGTGCTTTCAGCATTATTTGCGCTCATTAAAGCTGACTGCCTCAGTCTGATGGAGTGAGCTTTGGATTTATGGAACATTAAAACAGTCCTAGCTATATCAGCAATAGCAGCTAGAAAGTGGCACCATTCCAGCATCTCACCCACACACCACCAAGGCAGGTCATTTTGAGACTGATCTCAAAAGATAAGAAGAGTTATGTAAAGTATTTAATTAGAGTAGGCTTAATTTGTATAAAGAAAAATGAAGGAAAAGGAATAAGTATATTAATGTATGTGGCAAAGCTGTCGCCTTTTTTTCTTCTTTTGAAATATCTTAAAGTTAAGATTTGCTTGCATCTGTTAAAATTGAACTTCTTGAAGAAAAGAAACAAAAACCTGCTGATAAGTAAAAATCCCAGAGCATATAAATCCATGGGATTTTGCTAGCTGTGAGCTGTAAGTTTGCAAGGTGATGGAGAAGACTACCCTTCATGTTTAGCAATGCAAGAATGTGACATTGTAGAGCTCTTCTGATTCTGAAGTTGGCATGACTTCCCAGGAGATAGCAGAGTGGGGTGTTTTATATGTACAGCATCAATAAAACTCATGTTCTGGTGAGCTTTTGAATATATGATAAACATTTATTGGTTAAGGGCATAGTAGAATCAATTTTATTTAAACTTTCTAATATCCCATGTTTCATGAGAAAAGTAAGCAGCTGTATGAGACTGTCTGTGGGAAGATGAACTGTTACAAGAAGGGTAGTTTATTCAGACTGATGGCTTAATGCCCTCCTGTGCCTTTTCTTATGAGTTTCTGGAAAAATTAGACAAAAATGCAACAGTGTTCAACAGAGACCTATTTGCAGTGGCTAGCATTCATGACCATGCATTCAGCAAGTAGAGGCAGCAGAAATGGCAAAGTGAAAGCTTTGGGAATAAGGAAAAAGCATTCAGGGTCATGGTGACAGGCTGAGATGCCAGTATATTATTTATTACTGGCTTAGAGCTCTGCTGTGCAGTTGAGCCTGCTGGGCACTCAAATGTTGGATATTTTTTGAGGTGCTCATAAACTGTTTCCTTTTTTTTCGTTTCACAGGATTATTCCATCCCTTATTTCCTCAACTCTATTAACTGGCAAACATGCATCCATTTTGGTTGCATTCCCTTTGGGTGTAGGTGTCCTTTGACTAAACTGCTTCTAGTGAAGCCCCCAGCCAATGTAAACAGAGGGAAAAATGCTGTGCACTGATTCTTGGGCCATTGACATAGCCTCTGCATTTCCTAGAGGCCTGGCCAATCTTTTATATTACCAGCCTTCCAAATAGCTATCGCACTTTTGTAACCTGTTCAGATGTTCATTAATGGAAAATAAAAATTATGCTATCAGATTCCTCATGCCTGAGATTTTCACTGGACATCTGCAGCAACAGTCAGGCAAGATTCTTCAAACAAAATTGTCCATCCTACAGAAGTAGTGCTAGAGCTTTGTAAAAAGATTTCTCTTGCATTACGAGTTGCTGCTCTTTTGTCTGCTCCTTGTGTTTGGTCAGTGTTTGGTTGCTTTTTAAATTCTGATTTCCATAATATTGACGCACTTTAAAAGGATGTTGGTAATTTGCGCTGTCAGGCTGAATTATTGCAGATTATCCCTGAAAAGCTTTAAGATAGATTGACCCTGCCAGTTATTGGGCTTGAAGCATCCTTCCATTTCAGATACTTGAAAGCATTTGAAGTATTAATGATTTTGTTCATGTGCTATGTTAGACTGTGTCAGAACAAACTGAAAATTTATCCAGAGCGTTAAATGAATGGAATTGCTTTTTAATTCCAACATGTTTTACAAAGCATTCACAACAAAGTTACCATCAACTTGAGACTTCTTTCTGAAAGAGGCTGTAGAGTGGGGCAGTTACTAAAATGTACAAAATAAGAGCGTAAGAATGTACAACTTAACATTTATGATTAATATAAAGAGTCATCTGTAAAGAGAGCTCAACTTGAGTAAAAATGAGTTTTTGAAAATTTTATTGCACTTAGAATATGCAGACATTCACCATCATTTTTAAGTACTGTATTAAGAGGTGAAAGTTTTCATGACCTGTTTAATTTGCTAAACGCTGGCGTCTGTTTCTCACCAGGGTTCTGTTGGAGTGCCTGGTGTTCCTGGGAAAGATGGACAAACGGTGAGTTCACTTGACTTTGTCAACATTGCAGTTATTTGTGTCACTGTTTAAAGCAACTCAAGGCTCATTCACAGGAGCAATTTGCAGAAGAACATCCAACATTCTAATTTCAAATTGGTTTCATGGAAAAGACTATGAAGTCTGATTTGTGCTCTCACACAGTCATTTTTTCTAGTTTTGGTTAAACAATCAGTGAACATGGTTACTCCAAAAGTCTGATGTTCCGATCTGGTGATGACTGGTGGACATCTGTGTAAGGGGTATATAACTTTATTCAGTATACTTACAAACTGCATTTTTTCTACAGCTTATTTTGGTCTATTAACTCAGTTCTATGATGCAAATGCTTATGTTCATATGTTTGTACAGTGGCAATACATTGTTAATACAAAGCAAAAATAGAGAATAATTAGGCTGGAAAAGCAGGTAGAGAAGAATATAAAATTGAAGTTGAGAATGAAAATGCAGAGAAATTATTATCCCCTCACTGCAAGAAAGACATTGAGGCCCTGGAGCATGTTCAGAGGAGGGCAACAAAGCTGGTGAGGGGTCTGGTCTAAGCACAGACCTCATGAGGAGCGGCTGAGGGAGCTGGGGTTGTTCAGTCTGGAGAAGAGGAGGCTCAGGGGAGACCTTATCGCTCTCTATAACTACCTGAAGGGAGGTCGTAGTGAGCTGAGGTCAGCCTCTACTCTCTTATAACTAGTGACAGGAGGAGGGGGAATGGACTCAAGTTGCGCCAGAGGAGATTCAGGCTGGACATTAGGAAATGCTACTTTTCTGAAAGAGTGGTCAGGTGCTGGAATGCGCTGCCCAGGGAGGCAGTTGAGTCACCGTCCCTGGCGGTGTTCCAGAAACATTTAGACGTTGTGTTGAGAGACATGGTTTAGTGGGGTTATATTGGTGGGTAGGTGGATGGTCTTTTCCAACCTTGCTGATTCTATGATTCTGTTGAAAAAGAAATAGTCTTGAGTGCAACTGGGAGGAGATGTTAACTCAGTCGAGTCAGTGTTATCATTCACCAAGCTGACTCTTAATTTAGGACAGTGCTCCATAAGGAGCAGCAGGGCTGTTTCAAAGCACTGCTAAGGTTTGTTGGCAAAGCTGTGTGGTGAAGTTTTTAAATAATATCCCTCTCTGACTGCAAACAGTATTATCCATCTGTTGTTCTCATAAGCATTAACATTAGTAGTGAACTTGAAAAGCACTTGCAGGGAATACCAAAAGGAAAATGATACTATAGCTTGTTCATTGTATTTGAGAAGTAATCGATGATAATGTACAAAGACCATATTACACATAATGTGCTCAGAAAGTAATGCCTCCTATTTATTTCCATGGAAACTATGAAAAATATGAAGTGCACGACAATGCTATTTGATAGAGAAAATTCTTAGCTGCAAAACACTATTTTTCAACATAGTCACCACCGTTAGCTATGCATTTTTGCCAGTAATGAACAAGAGCCTGCATGCTGCACTCATAAAAATCTGCACCAGTGGAGGTGACCCACTATTTCACAGTGGCAATGACAGAGTCTTTGCTAGGAAAATGTTGCCCATGTAGTCCATTTTTCATCAGCCCAAACAGATGGAAGTCAGAAGGTGACAAATGTGGACTGTACAGTGCGTGCAGCAGAACAGTTCAGCCAAGATGGGCAATGCGCTCCACAGTCTTCACACTGGAATGGGCCTGGCGTTATCATATTGCAAGAGAAAGGTTGTCTTCTTCTTTGGCCTGACCCTGGAAGTTTGATCTTCCACCCCTTTCCTATCTCAAAAGACAACGCGCATCACTTTACCTGCTGAGGACTGTGTCTTGAACGTTTTCTTATATTGGGAATTCATGTCTCACCACTCCATGGATAGCTGTTTTGACTCTGGCTTGCAGTAGTGACACCACGTCCCCTCACTGCTGGTAATGATGCAATCCATGAAACTTTCACCTTCAGTCTCATATTGGTTCAGTAGGTCCTGACAAATTTGCATATGTTGTTCTTTCTGTTCCTGTGTGAGCATTCATGGGATCCACCTGGCACAAACTTTATGATATTCCAACATTGCCACCACTTTTTTCAGTGCACTGAAGCCAATATTCAGTTCCATAGAGAATTCCCTGGTTGTAATCCACTGATCCATGTGGATGAGTTGATGGAGATGCTCTTCATTTTGTGGTGTAGCAGCTATGCATGGTCATTTGGAATGTGGCTTGTCTTGCAAATCACTGCCACTGCTGCTGAAATGCACCACTCGCTGCCTCACTGTGCTCACATCCACTGTCTGGTCTCCATAAGTGCTCAGCAAACATCAGTGAGTGTCAGTGGGTGCCATTTCTCTGCGTGGAGGAACTCAGTGACACATCTTTGCTTCATATGGGCTTCCATGTCAGACACCATTCTGTCAGACTGCCCTTCTGCTGCCATCTGTCACGTGGCAACAACATGTAATGGGATATTGGTGGAAGGTTCAACCTCTGCTGCCATCCACCAACATCCATCTCTGACATCATGGACGAAGAAAATAAAATAGGAGGCATTACTTTTGGTGCAGCCCTCATGCAGTCCTTTCTCCTGCCTCCCTTCCCAAGAGCCCTTGAGAAAAAGGCACTAAGACTTTTTAAATAATTCAATTTAAATTGCATTTCCCTAACAGTAAGGTTCTATTGTTGTAATATACAACCTGCATTTTAGCAGTGGTTAGAGGAAATGATGTAATTATGAGTAATTTCATTATAGTGATGGTGGCCATGCTATGAATCTATTATTTTTCAGTGTTAATATTCAGAACATTATGACTACTGTGAACAATGACATTAAAAATAAACTTGGAAATAGGTATATATAACACACAGTAAACTATAGAAATTATGTTACAAAACAAATTTGCATTAAGACCTGATATTTTTCCTTGTTATTTTGTGGCTCCATTTAATTCTAACATGAATGATAGAAAGTAGGTGTGAACACTGATGGCATTGACGTATACAGTTCAAGTAATTATTGTGACCAAAATATGAATGCAGGACCATGTTTTATAGCATGATTTTCTTTGTATGTGCAGAACAATGAGAGAAGAGTGGACTGCATAGTTGCAAACACATTGAATGGAAGTGGTGATTCATGTTTTATCAAAGTATTTAATGTATCATCACACAATGTCTATCTAGAAATCTTCACTCATATGAGCAGAGAAATGGATGTCAGTGAAGTAACTCAGATGTGCTAGATATGAAAAGCTTGTCTAGTTATTCAAGTGTAGTTTTGAAAGACTAAGATTTTTTTTTTTGAGATGTATTAGGTGATTGTACATTTGTTTTAAGGAGACCACATAGACTGAATTGTAGTCATGTTTAATGGGGAAGGAAACAAATCTGAAATTGTTTTCCTGAAGGAAAAATTCAAACACGCATTTAACTGCTGTTTACCGACTCTAAATTGCATTTTAAAAAAAAACCTAATCCCAACATTTGGATGTTTTTATATTTATTCTATTTATGGCATCTAAAACAGTCACCACTTAAAGTAATAAATAATGTATACATAAATAATGTAATTATTTATTGTAGATGGACTGTTTTACTTCTGAATTTAAGAAAAAAAAAATTAATGAATTACTAAACTAAGTCTAGATATCAGCACAGAAACTGGACAGATAAGTACAAAATGTAGTCAGATTTGGGTGTTTTACAATTGGTAGGTGATTTTGACTTGCAAGCATTATATTACATACAGAAAATGTATTGTTTTCATATAATACTAAGCAGACGAAAGTTGGATGTTGATGTCTCTCTTAAGAACTAAGTTCTGTTAGCTTTAAAATAATGGTGGAAATAAATCTAAGCTGAAGCAATATTTATCTGAAGTTAGCATTATTAAGTTTAGTGCAGCCTCAGATTCCCAGGCTAATATTTTCCTACCAAAAGGTCCATTTTTCCATGTTGGAGAACAAAAACAAATTCTTAGTGCAGTGTTTCACTCAATATATTGTTGAATGACAGCTGGAGTAGCAATTTTAGTGTCAGACATCTGTGTACAGCCTTTTTAGGAGTCTATATACATTAAGGTTGGCCTTTACTGCGTGCTGATTGCTGGCACTCCTGGCTTTACTCAGAGAGATTCATGCTAATTTGCAGAACAGTTGAACTCAACTTGAATGCATGATGCATCGCCTTTTACAAGATACATGGTTAGAAAGCTTTACAAAAGTGTGACTGTCTTGGTAGCCTTTTAATCAGTGAACTTGTTCTGCTGAACAGCAGCATGTGCAATACACGAAGATCCACATTTATATTTTTTCTTTGTTAAAAGGCAGAGTGCTAAGTACATGCTTAAAATTGTATGTGAATGCATTCCTCATCTGAGCACTGAATACCTTTCAACTGATGAATGTCAGCAGTGAATTAGCTTTTCCCCCTCCACAAGCACTTAGATAGCACAGTTAGGTTATCTCCTACATGAATGTGTCTGAAATTTTTCTTTTCCTTTCCCTTCACCTCTTCTTTAATTGAAGTAGTGGAAAATAGGAGACGATTGACAAGTCTGACCAATTGGTCTGGAAATTAGATCATAAATTCTGAGTACACTTAGAACGATTTTCTAATCCCTTAACATATGAACCACTTCTCTTAGACAATCTCTAAATATTAGAGTAAGTGTAATTTTACACATCCCACCTGTTTTTGCAGAACTGTTAACTAACAGATTTCGTGGTAGCAAACTTACTGTCATAGTTTCACGTGTATTTTTTTTTCTTTCAGGCCAAATCCTATGAAATAATACCTGTAGTCTTGCAAGGACGTTAACGTTCTCTGTTCCTGCATTTAGGAAACTGTAGCCACATTCTGCTTATCTTGTTGAGAAGAATAACTGGGAAGAAGCCATCTAGTAATTCTTGCAGCCTGAGAGAGTGTTGTCACTGGGTGAACAGAAACTGTGCACTGTTTTTTCATATGTAGGACTTATTTTTATTATTTTGTAAGGGTGCACTGAGAACAGAAGGGTGATCAGGACAGGTCATTTCATTTCAAGTTGTTCTGGTTGTTTGACAATAGCAGTTTGATAAACCTCAAAGAAATTTCCCTTCCTTGTTAGTAGCCATAGAGTCTGGGTGTGCGTATTTCTTTCTGCTTTTCTCATGCTTGCTATAACTCTAATTCATATGTATTCCCCATTGGTATTCCCCGTACTGTACTGTGTCGGACGTGTTTCAAAAGTAGTATTACCACATCTCTTTAGAGAAATGAAGGGTATGTGTGTACTAACATTTATTTCAAATAAAGAAATACAGAGGAAGGAAATATCATTGAATGTAGTTCACAGATTCTCAGTCAGGTTTGCAGGCCAGCTGAGTTCTGTTGAAGACTTTCCACTTAATTTCAGTTGGTGAGTGGGCCAGGAGAGCTTTCCAGTTCTTAAACAAACAATTTTAAGTTACTTTTGAGGGGGGTGAAAAGCAAGTTGAAAGGAAATAATTCAAGGCTGATTTGAAATGGAAATCACAGTAACATGTCTGAGAAACTACTTTTTTCCCCTCTGTCCTTGTTTATGTATTTTAGAGTAAAATTAGGTTGGATTTAGTTTGGGGGCCTCTTGTATTTCCTTATCCTTACAACTGATTGCATTCTAGTGACTGGAAAATATAGCAATACTGACAGGCTTTCTTCTCAGGGCGAGATGGATATCTACCAGCTGGTGTAGATGGAGTTATGCATCCCACTGAAACCAAACTTATTTCAGAACAGTGGCCTCCAGGCTGTTTTTCTGTTACAAACGAGAAAAGCCAGGGCCTCCAGCCATGTTATTTTTAGCTCTTTAATTCTGGACATAGAGGTATATACCTCCAGGGCACAGATCGCTCTATTAAGGAGAGGTATGATTTCAAAAGTGTGAACTCCTTTGATATGTACTGTAGTGGATGATACATTTTCAAAACTGGTCAAAAGTAGGTTTTATGAGTTCATATTGACAGCTTTTTATCAAATTGTTAGCTGAGCCCAAGCAGTGCTCTGCACTGATCAAATTCAGATTCAGTTCATTAGGCAGGGGGCTGAAGGATGTGTTTTACCCTAAGTAATACGGGAGAGACAGAGCTAGTCTTTCGGTGTTAATACAGTCACACAGGTAATACAGCACAAGAGGACCAGGACTTGAACCAAGGCTCTCTGCTCTACTGTACAGAGTTACTCTTTAAGCTACCTGAAACTCCTGAACCAAGTGGCTGGTTTGGATGTATTCTTCTTGGCATGTTGGCGTTTTGTTTGCTCTGGTAGTTGATACTAATTGGAAGAAAAATCCCAGCTTTTCTGGTTTTCAAGTCATTTTGCTGAAGACAATTCTGGAAATTATCAGAAGGATCTGAGTAGTTGATGGTATCTTCCTTCATAACTTTTTCAGTTATGCCCTGACATCATAGTTTGCTGATGTGACAGTATTTTTTCTAATTCATTCTAAGCCTCTCCTGTCATCAAATAAATTATGGGAGCATTTACAATCTTGCTGAATTTAGCTGCATGATTTTGAGTGAGTGAAAGAACAATAGCGTATTTGCTGGAAATTATTATTTCCACCATTCTGAGGCCATTTCTGAATTCATCCAACTGGATCTAATTAACTTCAGATTGTCATCAAGAAGAACTGGGGACTTACAAGCTCTGAGTGATGGTGGTGTCCTTTTCTGCAGTAGACAAAAGCCCACCTACTATTACAGTATTTTTACATTAAAATTGGGAAAAGGTAGCTTTTCTAGCATTTTCTAATAGTTTATAGTCTATTTGTATAGTGTGTCGCATCATGAAAACAGGACCTTTTGTGACTGGTTCCATAACTCAGAGGTGAGGGAAAGCAACCTCATATGAAACAAAAGTTAAAGGCTGAGTTCAGACCACTTCTAATGCAACATTTGCAGATTTACCAGTTTGGAATCTGATTTTTGTATATCTGGGAGGTTTGGGGTTTTTTTTACTGCTTTTACAAATCTTGATGGATAGTATATTCTGATAAGATGGTGCTGGTACCACAGAGTCCCACTAGACTCTCTACTAATGGTTGTGTCAGTTTAGCCCCAAACTGCTGCGGCAGTGTGTGGAATTTGTAGCCCATCTTAATGTATTAACAGTATTAACAGGCTTCATTCTTGCAATAAAGGAGAACTTGTTTCTTTTAGGTTGTATCATTGCTGTCTCATTTGATGTTCATTGCACAGTCTCTGTGGGGTTCTCTAACTGAGAATCAGAACATGGAAGGGCAGAAAGGGCTAGCAATCCATTTGGACTGGACAATTCCTTTAAATTGAATGCTGAGATATGTCTAGCCTGCCCACAGTATCTTTCCTGCACTCCATCTTTGTAAGGAAAGAGTTTAAAGAGAATCCTCTGAGGATGTCTTCACACAAGTTCTTCGGGCTTTGCGACTCTTATTTGAGGGTGCACTGTGGCCCTTGGTATCATTTTAATTGTAATAATGGGTCATACTTTTACATAGGGACTAGAAGGTTTTAGGACATGTTCTGTTTTAGTGACGCCTGTCCCTGAGTGATTGTTTTTCAGGATGTCCTGACTGTAGAAAGATAAGCTATGACCTAAACTTAGATGTGCTACAGACAAAATCACTCCTTACATGGGAAAGAAGAAAAATATGCTGACTTGATTTGAAAGCTAAATGATGTGCAGAAGGCAATTGTTTCTGCAGCATAACACCTTTGCTGTCAATGCTGTTAAAGGGAGACTGCAATATGAGTCAGGAAGCTATTAATCATGGCCTGGTGAATGTACAAATACATGAGATTAAGAATCTAGTTTTATAGCTTCTGACATCTTGCCAAGTTGAAAAGCAGCCTAATTGCAGTTGATGCATAAGGTGGTGTTTCTGAATGCCCAGTTTTCCCTTGCATGCATCTCTCCTTGAACAGCAGTGTAACTGTCCTCAGCCAAAAGAGCAGCAGTTAATCTCCCAAACTCTAACCTGTGGGAGTGAAACAAACATACACAATATTTTTTAGTTTTAATATATGCTTTAATTAAAAAAAAAATCCAAGTAAATAAATGGAAGGAAAGTTATTGACTATACATCTTAACAGAAATATTTGAACTTACTTTCATGGCAAGTACTAAGATTATCTTCGTAGGAGAAATGCACCTAAAATGACATTGTGTTTTAGTGTATAGCAGGAGAACTATCAATCTATTTTCCTCCAAATTTTTTGCTGCCATTTCACTTCATGGCTACTTTTGGAGTTTCCTAGCTGGTGGGAGGTCTCTTGGGGCTTTGTTCTGTTTATTTGGGTGGGATTTTTTTGATTTGTTAGTTGGTTATGGCTTTTTTTAATTGCTTTTTATTATTATTATTATTTTAGGCTTTAATAGAATACTTAAAATATAAAGCCAGATTCACTCCTGGGAGACAGAGGTTTTCCAGGGGCAGTATACAGAATAGCTTATGTGCTGTAAAGTTACGCTTCATCTTACTGCTCCCTGCTTGTATAGACAATAA
Source organism: Numida meleagris (assembly GCF_002078875.1). NCBI lineage: Eukaryota > Metazoa > Chordata > Aves > Galliformes > Numididae > Numida > Numida meleagris. The sequence goes on from NC_034412.1 coordinate 42,746,295, forward strand.
AATCAGGTTCTAAAGCAGTGAAAGGGAAACTGTGGTTTTTATACTGTCCCTCTGTGCTTCAGGCCTTTAGAAATAGGAGGATAATGACTTCAAAAGCACAAAGGTGCAAGGTCACCTCTGTGCTTTCCTTGTAGGTTTGCCTTCAGTCTTTCCCCTTTCCAGAGCTTATACCTCGTGTGATAACGCCTCTGGCTATTACATCCAGTGATAGAAGCATATAGTTTGATGGCCATAGGAAAGTCACATACAGACCAGAAACAGGAGAGTTGGTAGAAATAGTGATTTACTATAAGGATGTAACAGTCAGAGGTTTTCACTTTTTTTTCCTAAGAAAGTAAGGCAACCTTTTTGTCCAGTTTTTAATCTCATTTATTTTTGTCATACCAGTAGCTCTCTGCATGCATAACTTGGATATGTAAACTTGGTAGGAAAGTGCAAGCTTGGGACTTTGACCCTTTGATTACTGATTTAAGCCCCTTAAAGTGTCAGCCAACTGCAGCTGTTTTAAATTGAAGGAGACAGAAACAAACTTGTTTGGGGTGTGGGATGAGGAGAAACAAGTGCATATCCATCAGTCCCCTCTGCTTCATTTTGTCAACTGGCAGTTTTCTCCAAGTCTCTTTTAGGTCAATCCTTTAGGACGCTTATGCCTAATCTCCAACAGCTTCAGATCCTGACCGCTCATACATCAAATGCCTGTGCTACTATATCAGCTACTTAAAGCTACAAAAGAGCCTTGAAAAAGGGCTGACTCAAATAGCTTTGTAATTCCCTGTGAGTCTAACAGCACCTAACGCTTTGGTGTGGAGAATAGCTTAGAAGAGTTTTACAAGAACCTAAACAGTTTTGTTCCATATTTTGAAATAGTCCCATAGCTGGTGACATTAAACTGTTTTACGTTTCTTTAATTTAGAAATAGAATGGAATTTTCTTGAAGAATCAAGTTTATATATCTATGATTAAAATATGACTGTATAAGTAAAAAAAAGATCTTTCTTAGTGGAAGGCTTTTTTGGAGGACTGGAAAAAGTCTTGCATTTGGAACAAGCCTTTGCCTTAACTCTTCTGTAACTTAGAGCAGAGTTTCTTCATCCTGTCTACTGGGTTTGAATCCTATATAAAAATATCCACTGAGTTTCTGAATTATTGTTTCTCATTTCATTACTGTGCTAGCTATTGTATTGAACTTTTAAGCATTTTCTTTTTACATTTATGTAGCAAAAAGGCTTATTGAGGAACCTATTTGAAGGCTTTTTCTGTTCTTTTGGATGCTACTTTAGCATGCTTTCCCTCTCCTGAAATGCAATGCATTAGTGTAGGTAAGGGTTACAAAAGAATATGCATATTTCGTGTGAAACTGAGGCATAATTCCACAAAAGATTTTACTCAGCCATCGACCCTAGTTGTTTACCAATAAAGCCTAGCCACCGACATATCATGTTTCTCAAATAATGCAAGCATTTTTTTCAGTAAATCTGGGAAATAAACACAAGGAAATATCTTTAAGATTTTTGTTTGTTTCTTGTTTTTTACGTTTAGAGGAAAAAGAAGTTTGTAAGCAATTGCCATTTGTTGACTGACTTGGGAAAATTACTTGCCACTCCTTGAGCTATGGAACAATATATCTGCTATCTATTAAAAATACCCCAAATTTGGATCTTTAATGTTATGCTGAAGTTTTTAAAGTCATTTAAAGCTAATTTTCAGCTAGTGGTACTGGAGTGTGTAAAACTGACAAGCAAGGTATATTTAAAAAATTAAAAAGCTATCTATTCCTAACTCTTCTTAGAGTTTGTGGAATGAACCCTTTTCATTTTTCATCACTGTCTTCCTTAGGAGACCAGAAGCAGAAATGTCAAAGTCATTTAAGATAAGCCTTTCTTGCAGTATTTGTAAGTTGTGTAGGAAAGAGAGCAGTAATGCTAGCCTTGCTGGAAAGACTGCTTTTAAGGTAAATTGAGCAGCTTTTCAGAATCGTAAGTCGCAGTTCTGTTTTCTGTTTAGCTTCACACATGCATATTTCCAGCGCCTTCTGTAGAATTATTTCTTATCTATACAGGAGCTTAAATTAGATTTAGTCCACTTAATATAAGACGGTGAAATGACATAAATATATATTTCATCTTGTCTTTGTTAACTGCATCTTTTTGTTTTCTGTGTTCTTAGGGAGAACCTGGTCTGCCTGGCGTAGCAGGGGAGAAGGGAGCAGCAGGGCTTAAGGTTAGTACTGGAAATGGATTAAAAACAAAAGCACATGGTCCGTGAGTGCATATAGATTACAGTTGCTCTTTCCAAGCAGTGTTTATATTCTGACTGGCTTTTAGTGATCTGCTCTCTCTAGCGATCAGCGCTGTCAGAGGCTGACATTGCACCATAAAGAAGCATTATCTTCTGCTTTGCATATATAATTCTAGTCAGTGGCACTGACGCATACACATCCATTGCCAATTGAATGTAATATGCTTGCAAGTGTTTGGGAATTTGGGGACCTTTTCAGAAAGGCTTTGTTTATGCTCCTCACAATGTGTTTCAGGCTTCTTTTCAAGAGCTACTGTGGTCAATTCTTTGATGAATGTCAGGGTTAAGTCTTGAGTGCTGATCCTGCTGTTGTGGAAGTTAGCAACAAACTGCACTAGGAACATGTCTGGGCCTGTATTTGATGTATCAGAGTGTCTCTTTGCATTTATTGTATTGTTAAGTGTTTTTTTTTTTTTTTTTTCTGCTGTTTTAATATTGAATGAGTGGAATAGAACATAAAGCTTATAACTTTGTTTAAAAGAAAGCTCAGCGGTGATGTGATCAGTGGGCCTCTTGGAATGGGTAATGCCGAAGCCTAATCCCATCAGCTGTGAGCGTGTCTTTGGTGCACATGTGCTACTCAGCTGATTCTGTGCATCATACTGCTGCTGACAGGCACACAGAGCAGGCTCTTCACGTTTACTGACTGGCTGCTTGTCCATCAGGGATGAAAACACAGCATTTGAGAGCGTGACCTTTTCTTATTTCGTATACAGAAGAAGCTAAATTGTGGCAGTTAATGCTTAATTCATATGCACAACTGTAATCTTTGAGTTGCCTAGCGACTGCCAGCTATGAGTAGGGGCAAAGACGAGGCAGAGTGCATTTCTGAACCAGAAACACAAGGATGAGTTGTCAGGGTCATGCTTGGTGCACCAAAGTGCACTTGCCATTGAGCTAGTTTCTCAAGCAACTTATAATTTTAAAAATAATGGCTATAAGCCATCTTTTTGTGCCAGAGAATGTTAGGAGCAGAAAAGGCTCTTTGCTCTGAATCAGTTATGAATTTGTTTGAGACACTTAAGGCTTTCTGTTTCTCCCATAGAGCCTTCTAAGCCATTAATAGAAAGAAAAATTTTCAGGCTGAATATGAGGTGAAAATTTTTCTTTCATTTATTTCCAAAATGAGGACAACCAAATGCAGGAGTCACCTCTGTTCCACAAGGACATCCCACAAAGACATGCACCTATTCATCAAGGTTTAATCTAGAAGAAAACAGGAAGAAAACTTCAAAACATAACAAAATTTTACATACAAATCACTTGTTTTAAAATTATGTTGAAAATGTATTGTCAATTGAGTTCTATTAAATTTACTTATTACTGCTTATTGAAGTTTTCATTGTTGGATTTTTATCATTTGAAACATTGTCATCAGTTGTGACAATGATAATAGTACTAACACTTGGAATTTTGCTCGTTTTAATAACTTATGACTTCTCTGCTCCACTTGCTTTGATCAGGGTGACCCTGGAGAGAGAGGAGAAAAGGTGAGGCCTATTTCACTTCCTTTGCTGTTGTTATGTTCTGGAGAGCTGTAGGAGCTGAGTTAAAAGTTAAAAATGCATCTATAGCCTACAACTTGAGAGTCATTGTGCTGCTTTTTCTGATGTCAAATAATACTAATACCAGTTACTCCTTCTGAGATTACCATAGCAGAGTTATTCGTGGAGAGCAGTGCTCATGTGTTAATTGCTGCAGAGTTGGGGAACTCTGCAACTAACCATATCTAATGTTCATATCAGAAAAATATGAGTGATTGAATAAATGATAGTGCCAAACATTTATCGTAACTTGGTTTTGATGCTCTGTTACCTGTAGGGAGTAAAAGAATTTGGTAACAGAGCAGTAATAAGACAAACCCTAGACAATATACAGTCACACAGAGACAAGATGAGCTCCATGCTGCAAAATGTGGGTCTAATTCTGCCCTTTCATAGAAAGCTACCAGTAGGAGCACTCATGTGAGAGTAAACACTGAGTGTAAATCAAGCTTCTGCATCTCTGCAAGGGCAATCTGAAAATGGTGTAAGCCTTATTTTGAGCAGGAATCTTTACACAGACTCATCTCCTGTGAGTAAACTGAGCCACGCTTTTTAAAAAGTAAGCTGCTTGCATTCAGGTGCAATTTGCTCTTGAGAAATGCTTGCTCATGCAGCTTCAATCTTCAGCTACAATTGAATTTCACTTCCAGATCTGAGTAAATACATGTATTACCAGCTGCAAGCATGCTTTCCAAGGGCAATTCATGTATTCAAAAACACATAATTATCCGGGGAAATCTTGAATGTTTATACCCCACATGTAAAATATGTAACTAGGAATCCCTTTCCATGAAATCATTCCTTTTTGTTAAAATAGTATTTTTGGTAGAACTCCAGTAATCCTTTGTTTGTTTTCAAGCACAAAAGGGATATAACAATAAATTCTAACCTATGCTGGATTTCTGTTACTTAAAATCATGGTGTTTCACCATAATCATCCATTGTCTTTCCCCAAAAATTATAGTTGTAAATGTCCTATATGTGCTTTATCATGTTAAATGGACTCAGAATGATATTCCTAGCAGTTACAGTTGCGCATCTCCATGTTTCATCAAGCCGTTAATTAAAGACTTGCTGGATTGTTTGCTGGTTACCCTTGTGTTAGTGACCAGGCTATACAAAACAATCTCTGCTACAAGTCTTCTGAGAGGAATTTTACATTAAGCTTTTCAGAGCTATATGACCGGTGCTGAATTGTTATCCAAATGTTACTACTGGTAATCTGACTAAGACCTACAAAAAATGTTTTTTGTATATTTAGAGTCAATATTTATCAATACCTTTGGCATTGTATATATTTCGTGCACTCAAGTCTCACAGACATTTTTGGTCCTCATATATAACAGACTTTTTGATGTACTCTGGTCTTACTATACAGCTGAATTTGTAAAAACAGTAATTTTGTATTTTTATAGATAAAACTTTTGAAGTATTTCTTTAAGAAGTTCTTTTTAAAATTGGGAATATCTGCCCAGGCATAAAGGAGCATTGTCTGAATATCGCTTTTCTTAATAATATTCAACATATCAAATTTATATAGAGATAACCATTTCAGTGGCTATCTGGAGGAGTGAAATTAGTATTTCTGGTTTGTGAATCATGCATGGAAGTACTGCAAACTCAAACAGTTTATACCATACATCACTTGAGAATCCAATAAAAAGTATTGGAATTGGATAGCTTTCCTGAATTTGGTTAGATATGCTTAGGTGAATATCTCTGGGGAAGAAATATGTGCTCATAATTTAAAATGCTGAGCCATCATGAGATCATTCCTTCATTTCTAAACCACAATGAATTGTGGAAGTCTGTAGACTATACCAACAGAAAGAAAGTTATCTGAGAGTTTGTGTACCTATGTGGGTTTATATTAAAGACTGTATGAAGGCAACAGATGTAGCATCTATAAAAACCACACTTCTTGACCATGTTGTAGAGAAATTGGCTACCTGATTAATAAAACTAACTTGCCAATAATGTTTGAATGCTGATTCCTCTCTGCATGCTGTGTGTTTGTGTGAAATCATTTTTTAGAATATGTCTTTTCATTCCAGGGTGATGCTGGAGAAAATGGACCAAAGGGTGACACAGGAGAAAAGGTACACTACTTATTAGAGAGGAAAGCATATGCTGTAGATGTGTTTACAGTCTAATCAACTAATGAAAATAAAAATTTGACAGAAGAAAAATGCATTTTAAACTTTCTCGTAAAAAAATGTTGTAGAATTTGACTGAGTTCATTCTTATGAACAGCAGAAAAACGTCACCGTTATGTTCAATTAAGCATAAAATTCATGACTTTATGTAATCATCACTCCTCTTAGCTGAAATATGCATTGTACATTACGTTTGGTCACAACCTGCCAGACTGTTGGCCCTATGTCTGGTGAGTTATATCTCTTTCTGGTATATCCTAGCTGTTCACATTTCCCATTCTCTGTTCTCTGCAAAGAGAGGGACTAAACCAATACGCGGTACCATGATAGCCAACTTCCTTCCAAACAGCCAGCTGGGCAATTGAGAACTGAAGATAAAAACTACATTTTAGAAGTTTTTACCAGATTATATCAACAATAACCTCACTTAATGCCTTTTTAGCTCATTGTTGCAATGTGCCAACAGGTAAAAGTAGCTGGAGTCATCAAAATATTATGTTATTTGTTTTTTTGTTTTGTTTTATTTTATTTGAGATTTGTTCTGTTTCTCTGCAGAAAAGATCAAAATTGACCTTGAGTTTTTGTGTTTTACGTATACAAAGAAAGCCTGTGTAGTACAGGAAGAAGGGCCAGTCATAATGGTCTTCTCCAGCTGTATAATCTTTTGTGTTCTTTGTGTATATGCATATGGCTTATTACCACCAATTTGGAACTCATATGCTTCTAAAAGCATTAATTTTAGTGACTATACTTGGGCAGAAAGTATACTAAAAACATTTTTATCTCCCACCCCATATGTTTAATTGCATAACCAACTCAAATCAGAATGTAATGCAAGAAGTTTGTCAGATTTATCAAAATACTAGTAAGCAATGCATGCAAATCTCTCAGGCCCTATCATTTGGAAGCAGTATTCAAGAACATAAAGTTTATTATGGAGTGTATTCTAAAATCAGGTATTAAAAACAGTCACTAGGTATAAAAATAGTAAAGTTTTTTGATTCTCAGAGTTTATTTAAATTATACTTCATCTGTAGTCATGTTTATTACCCTAGATTGAAATCTTAAGAACCTTAATTAGTTACTTACACAAGGTATGCCAGTGAAGTCTTCTTAATCCACTTCTACAAGATTTAATAATATCATTTCTAGAAAAATATGAGATTGTTGTTAAGACATAGTCCTGTAGCAACTAAGTGGGAAGTTAACTCTCTGGGAAGACTAGTGGCGCTTCCCTTGTTGCTATGCTTCTTTATCAGCTGTGAGAGTGAGCATGCTCATGATATAGGAACTAGCATTAAACTTGGTGTCCTTACATTACATTTGTGCTACTTAACAAGGAGTGTGTTCTCTCCTGCTCTGTCTGCACTGTAGGGCAAAGATTGTGCTGTACGACCATTGTGTAAAATTCAGGAAGGAATTTGCCCAGCAGTTGTTAATTGCATTAGTGTTAGAGAATCTAAGAAAGCCTATTACAGTCATGTTTAACAAGTTCATAAAGTAGCCTTGATGTTTTCTTATTTTTTTTTCCCCATGTATTTTTTTCTGTATTGCTTGTACTTTTTTCACTGGTGTTAAAATCATCTTGAACAGTTACCTTTACCAGACTGTTCTGCTATAATGCAGGATTTTGAAGTAGCTCAGAAGCCTTCCTTCTGTGTTTTCCTCTATGTATTTTCTATTGGGGCAGGACGTTAAACAGAAGACTCTGTCCTTTTTCGTTGTCTTAAAAGGAGCAGATGGAATCAAGACCAGCAGATTTCACAGGCAGCCTTATTAATGCATTATTCTTGTGTTCTTATGAATGCTCTGTGCTTTGTATTTGGGTAGCTCTGAAATGTCCAGAGTGTGTGTTACTTTACCGAACTTCACTACCATCTGGGTACTGAGAGTTTTTTTGAACTGAACACCTGTGGAGAGGAGTTCAAGACTTACTGAGGCACTGTTTTTAAAAGACATTTTAAGAGATCTGCTGGAAGTGTTGTTCAGAGATGATGTAAGGCTAGTACTGGTTCAGTTCCCAGATGTTCAGCCATTTTTATCTGTCTCGTACTTGCTTGGTTTTTTTTTGTTTTGTTTTGTTTTTTAAAAAAAAGCCATTTATTTTATATAAATAAATGCAGAGATCATTATACTAAATGATAATGCTACACATTTAAGACATTTCGTTCATATATCACAAAATTATTAAACATTTCTTTAAAAGATTAGATCGTGTTTCTGTGAGATAAGTACTGAATTTTAATTTTGCTTGGTGACAGAGATCTGGTGACAACTGTTTCAGACTTGGTTTAGGAACGGGCTTGTATTTGTACAATTAATGTAACTTTACTTTCTGAACTGCTGTACCCAGCGGCTATCAGAAATACAGGCTTGGGTCAGTATTTTTTGACTCGTGATTTAAAAAGGAAACTGTCTTTTCTAAGTTGGCCTACTCTGAAGGCATTATCAGTGTCAGACTTGAGTTCTTAGGCTTAGCTCCTGGGAACTACCAAGTATTTTTCTTCTGTATGCAGGTTCCCCTGCTAAAATTTCTTCATTTCTAAACTGACTGACTCATCAGAGAACTGAGAACTTTCTGTGCCATATTTTTTCCTTTAATCCCATATTAATTTTCGTTCTTACGCGAAGGTGGATTATAAATACTTTATGCTCTTATCTCCCCATATCAATCATTATCCTTTAAAATGTTTAACTTGTGAATGTCTCTTACCAGTTGCTTTGCCACTTCATAGCTATAAAAAGTCCCTGAAGCTTTGCAGTTGTACATACTTGTAAGGGATATCAGCAGTATCACTCATGCACGTCTATCAAGAAAAGGCAGCTCAGATTTCCAGACATGAATCAACCCTTCATAAAACTGACTTTTTGTTTTTAACCCACACACAAGAGAGCTGCAGCAACTGCGTAGAGGAAGTTCTGTTTCTGTTCTTCAAAATGAAGTGAGCATGTTATCTGGTGCCATTTAATTTTATTGGACTGTTACAAAAAAGATAAACCCCCAAACCAACTCTGAAACTCCAGCATTCACAAAATGCTTCCTCCGGTTTCACTGAACCACCAGGAATGGGTGCTCTGCTTAAACATCTTCCGAGTGGATTTCACTATTGGCTCCTGTGCTGCCTGTGTCAGTCGCGAACAGGCTCTTGCAGTTTGCAGTTACTGCCATATAGCAACTTGTTATTTTTAATGAATAATCCAGATTTATTTTGAATAATAAATACTGAGACAGTTCTTCAAATGTAAGCACTCTAGCCATCTTTGGCAGCCTGCATTGTAACCAGCAAATTTTTCATTAGTTTGTTTTTCTCCATGTTTATTTGATATGTCACTTGCCAAAAAAAAAAAAAAAAAAAAATATGGGGCGATATTGTGGAAGTAACGGTTTCATGATGTAAAAAAAAAAAAAAAAAAAGTAGCAAATTGAGTATTTTTAGGATCCTATGATAATAACACAAAATAAACTGGGAGCTGAAAGCTTCCCTACCAACTCACTCACCAGTCCTCTGAACTTGCGCGTATCACTACCTGTCAAGTCTGGTCAACCAAGCAGAAAACAGGACACTCTTTTTGAACGCAAGATGTGTCCTCAGAACAGAGAGCTTTACTGTAGCTGCCTCATCCCATCACATGCAGCACTTAGCTGCATTGGCTCACCAGTTTAAATAGACTGAAGAGCTGAGGAAATTGAGCTATGATATGAGCCTGCTGGTGATAAACACATAGGTCAATGTTTTCTTTTCAAGGCTCACCTTCATTTGCACAAAAAGCTGTGTCATTTGAGATCTTCAGAACCGGGTCAAAAAGGTCACTCGTTCTCTTTGTAAATCGCAGCAAATGATTTTTAATGTGTGTCAGCAAGTTAGAGATGCCAAACTATGTCCTGTCTTCCAGTTCTTTTAACGTTCATTTTTACAAAATTAGCAATTATTGCATCTGCATAATTAGTTGTGAAATTTGGGGTTACTTATACTTTTTGAAACTAGTGCTCTTTGAATTTTCTTGAAAACAGTATGGTTTCTTTTCTGAATCATTTGACTTAATTTCAATGAGTAAGTTCCTATGTATCATCATAGAGAGTAGGTAGTCTTGCTAAATAGCTATTTTGCTATATCATCTTGCAATAATCTTGCACGTTTTGCTGCATTTGTCTCATAAAAACTGTATATGTAATACGTATGATTGTTTCTTGTGGATTTTCTATCAGGGTGACCCTGGTTCATCTGCTGCAGGAATTAAGGTAATTAAGTGTTTAAAACAGTTGTACAGGGGGAAGAGGGGTGGCTGATCTTTACTTTGTTGCGTTATGGCATTTCTGGTGCCATTAATGTTATGATCTTTCCCAACTGTATTTTTAATTCCTTTTGACGGATATCATGTCTTTCATATCCTTTCTTTTTATAGGGTGAGCCTGGTGAATCTGGACGGCCTGGACAAAAGGTATTACTTGGAAATGTTTGTGGTTTTTCTCTTCACTATCAGATTTGTGATAAGTCTTGTTATGTTAAACCACTTTTACACTAGGATGAGCACAATGAAGTGCTGTGTAGCAGCTTGTACAATATGGTGTATGATCATTTTGTAATTTAAAAAGCACAGGAATGATAACACTAATTAGAGTGAAAAGTAGTATCAGAATAACACACCTCCTCTTCTAGCATCAGAGCACTTCTTGCATTGAAAGCTTACCCAGTTGCAGCTGGTGAGACTAACAACAAATGGCTCTGCTGTTTGAATGATCACAAGTTAACTTTGCATGTTTGACTGAGTGTTAACCTTCAGCTTGTGGTACGTTATTACATCTAATTAGGAAGAAAATAAACATTGACTAGAATCCCTTTCCCATGTACTTGTAAGGGGAATCAAACTATCAGAGATGTGCAATGTGTTTGGAAGGACAGAGGCTGGGTAATGCTGCTCCATTCTTTCTTCCTGGGGAAGAAATTCCCCTGAGTACTGCATAGCAGATGATGCTTTTGCAAGTAAAGATTCAGCAGGAGCTGTAATCACTCTGTGCTGCATGAGGCCCTGTGAAGCTGGGTAATTTCCCTTTTGAATCCATAGTACATCAAACAGTGAACGCTTTGCCTTCGGCTGCCTTTCGGGAGAGTAGGAGGTAGGTCCTGCTGGGAGAGATGGTAAAGGGGCAAAGAGAAGAGACAATGAGGGTACCAGATTTTTGCTCTGCAGTACTTGTTTCCCCCTGGAGCCTTCAGCATCATTTGTACATCTTATAACATTAAAAATTTCCTACTGCTGTCAGGGTGGAACAGGGCCCAGCGGAAGGCTGATTGAGCAGATACTCCAGCGCACCAGCCGAGAACTATAATTCTGTATAGTGAATGGTGCTACTACTGTTTTCTAATACTCACGGCCTTTAGATGACTAAGCAAAATCCCAAAACACACATAAATATAAAATAAGAAGTTGAGTCTTTTTGTTTGAGAAATTTTAGTTACCATCAGTTATAACAGACTAAACAAAAACTATTACAGTAGCAAATGCAGTTCTTCAGTAAAATGCAGATTTAATTAGAGAAAGTAATCTTAGTAGTTTAAAGCTATCTAATCTGTGGAATTGTTTAGCATGTGCATTCTCCACTGTGTGCTTTGCTGGGGCAATAAACTAGAAAATGCACTTAAGAGCCTGTTGAGATTCATTCTCTCATTAGTTGGCTGCCATGGAGGTAAAAGCAGCAGTGATTTATCAGGAGGCTCCTGTAGGATCTCAGTCTCCAGGCACTGAGGTTTGATCTCATTTACGTAATATAGATAAGTGAGAAGCACCCGGCTCAGACTTTCTGTAGTGTCAGCTTGTTGTTTGCACCAAAGGGAGCTTAATGTGTTCTTTCCACATCACTTCACAAGCTCCCAATATGCCACCTCCCTGTCCCCATCCAGGGCCAGCAGCTCCCATAATGTGCTTGGCTCAGAGTGCCTCCTCCAGCCAGGTGTCTCACTGCTACCACTCTGCCTCTGCTCAGAGGGGACTCAGTCACCCCACCAAGGTCTGTGGGGACCTTTGTCCAAACAAGCTCACGTCTCTGCACTCTGCATCACCTCTCTTTTCCCTCATGCCCCATTCCTTTTTCCTTTCTGTATCTTCCTTCCTTCCTTATATATTACTTCTTCCTCTTCTTCTCCCTGTCCATCTTCTAAGAACTGGTAAATATTGAACTACCCACCTGAATAATGCTCACATGAAATGAGGTGTGATGGTGCCTGAATGGCCTGTCAAGGCTGTTGTGCACCATGTGTTGTATCATGACAGAACAACTTGCCCTGCCAAACTTAGTGTAATGAGGAGAAGTTAGTTTACAGCCTCTCCTTCTTTAAAAATCATTCTTCTCATAAATCATGCTTGTATCTTTTGTATTAGGAGAAGTCCAGGAAATAAAGTGTTATACATTCATCTACAACGCTAAGTATAATGAAACATTAGTGATTTCATTATGTTTGACATTCTTTGACGTATCTTGGAGGAGCATCTTAATTGTTTTAGATTACTGTAAATCCCAACTGGTTTTGCTGGATCCTTTCTGCTTGTTATGTTTGTGTCTCTAGAGTTTAGATCTGTCCCAAGATTAAACAGTGACCTACTGCAACAATACTAATAGATATATCAATTGCAATCATTCATATGCTGTGCTTAGAAGTGAAACTTAGTGTTCCACAGTTGGATAAGAAAAGGTCATGTTAGCAGTGTGGTGTGTGGCTGCCCAGCTGAGAAACCTGACAGAGGGGAGATTTTGGAGCTAGCACTTCATAATGAATGAGTGCAATGGAGACTTTTTAATAGATTGTTCTTTTGCAAGACTGACAACCCATTTCCTGCTTTACCAAGTGTTAGACAATAAACCAAGAGCTAGTGGAATCTATTGAAAATTGTATCCTAGCCTCTGTTCTTTCATCTAATCTTATAGTTAATATTTTAAGAGTGGATTCTTACCTGTGCTTTTAAGCAGTCTGATGAGTTAAAATGTTGGAGTAACTGAAATGTATTGTCAGATCCTTCCATAATATGTAAAAATTACTCCATTTGGTAAAGCAGTTTGCAGACCCTCAACTGTGTTTTTCAGTTTGTGGCAGAATATAATCTTGTTATTAGCACTTCGCGTCTGTTTAATAGTGTTGTCTCAAAGTAGTGTTTTTGGGTACTGTAGGAACATCTATGTTATGCCCACACATGTTTGTGTGTATGTATCTATGGGTGAGTGTATGAATATATGTAAGTATGTATGTGTATGTATATACACAAGTAAAATATTTTAATAGAAAAATCTATAGCCCAAACTGCAGAGCTGAAATCTGGATCTCTGTAAAGCTCAAGCATGTACAAAATCTGGAATATAGTTCAACTCATTATAAAGGTAAAAGTTGGCTTTAGAGTTCAGACCAGTTCCAGAAAGTTCAGGGAATATTTGCATCCAAGGCATTGCTTTGAATCCATCTGTGTATTAAAGTAAAATCTCCAGCCTTTAAAATAATGTTTTCCTCACGTGTTACTACTATTTTTTTTTCTGTTCATCATTTTTATTTCCCTAGATGACATCTTTCTATTTAGTTGGTATCTCAAAATAGCCATGTGTGAGAACGCTATGCTAGCCTTTCTTGTGTTAGACTAATATCAACTTTGCTTCAAAATAAATGCATTCAGTTCTCGATTCTCATTACAAATTTACCCTTGCAAATGCTGTGCTATAGGTCACTTTATTACAATTTTAAATAAGCAAGATATTTCTGGGTAAAGCAATAGAAGGTTATATTCCCACTAGCCTTTATGACACCATGTATATTCACAGATAAATACCAAGCACTGAAATAATGCAACAGATAGCTCTATAAAAACAATGGTCCAGCTGTAATTAGGTAGTTCTGCTTGAATTGAATTGCACAATTTAAACCTGAATTGCATTGTGGCTAAATAAGGCAGTTAGGCAGCACGATATCTATCTCAGAGTTGCAAATGGAACAGAATTAAACGTCTGTTGTAAGCATGGAATTTAAATGGCAGCATAGAAAATGAACCAATGTTGTTCGCTTTCTTCTCCTTTGGTTACCAAAATGAGAATTCATTCTTGGTTTTTCTGACATGGATTTTGGTGTTGTCATAGCATCAGAGGTTCCCAGAAGATATTTAAATTCTTAGATGGTACATTAGGAGAGTTGCACTTAAATCACTAATTTTGAAAATACCAGTCCCGCTTGAACTGACTAGTAGTCACCTGTGCTCTTTTATTTTGCTGCAAAATATATAGGTGTGTTCACTGCATAGTGACCATAACAGAATAATGTCTGTAATATTATGCAATTTTCCTATGTAGGGTGAACCAGGTCTTCCTGGGCTTCCTGGACTCCCTGGGATAAAGGTAAATAAAATGTAGTCTCTGTGGTACTGGGGGGGCACTGCAAGTTGGGGAGGGACTGTAAGGATGAGACTAAAGTGGTCCTACTGTGCTCATACTGCATTTGAGTCTGATATTCAGATTGTCTCTGATTGTCACAGGAAGGTTTTGCATGGGAAATTGGTTTAAGTAATCGAATAGTATATCGTACACTAAAATGCGAAGGAAGCCATTGCCTTATCTAGGAAATAAATATTCTAGAGCTTAAAAATTTCTAATACTAGTAGTCTTCTATATTTCTTTATAATGAAAGAGTTTTGTCATTTGTGATATTTTGAGTGTACAGTTTTACTTCGTTTCCATTTTGATGGCTACTTTCCAGTAGCAATACTCTTACAGACTTTACCAAGTCTCTAGCCAGCAAACTACATTCATTATACTCAGACTGCAGAGAACTGGCTCTGTCAACAAAAATACTCTCTGCTCCATTACACAGAAGTGATTTCCACTGACAAGTCAAAATGTTTTAATAAGATTCTATTCAGCATTAGCTATAGCCCTTGGTCTAATACCTGGTTTAGCTCCTGGCTTCCGGTTTGTCTGGGATCTTTGGGTAAGTTGATACAAAAGACATGTGGTTGGTTTAGCTCTGGCATAAGTGGTTGCTCTGGGAGTTGCAGACTCTTAGGCGGTTTGAGCTGTAATTGTACAACGCTGTGCAAAGTGAGCGGATTTGCATATCCTGGGGGAGTGCTTGTTAGATTGGCTGCTCCTCCTTTGTGGCAAAGATCCTCCTTTTGGGGGACAAAATCTCTAAAACTTTTTGTTTGCATTCCAGCATAGGCCTGTGCATACCTCTGGAAAAGATTTATATCACTTTTCCAATAAAAAGAGGGATAAGCCAAAGGCAAAACTTCTGTCTGTTTCGATAGGATTCGGTATCTGTTTTATGGAATGCAATATTTACAGTGGTTTTCTCAAGGGACTTGTGAATTGCCACAACGTTCAAGCATAATGTCCTTTCTGTGTTTCTAGTGAATTATGGGAATAATTGAGAGTGCATATTAAAGTTTGTATGTTGTCATACCTGAAAATACAGTTCCCAGGGTGGTCATTCTTTTTCTGCAAGAATGAACCCTACATCAACTGGTAAAGATGATGTAGCTGAGTTGTGGATAAACTGTATTTTCAAAAACATCTTCAGCAGAAATCCATGGTCTGTTTGCTTTACTAGGAAGCAAGGAGGTAGCTCAGCTGGAGGTCAGTGGCAGCATCCTGGGAGCACTCACCAAAACCAGCTGGGGTTATGGCTGGTCTGCGTGGATTCCATGTTCATGCAAACTATGCATGTCCATTTATATCTCATCAAGGAAGTTTAAAACGATTAAATCTCTGATCTGGAATATTGATTCTGTTAGCTTTATCTCTTGGTGACAAAAATGGCTCAGAGGGTGGCTTCCAAATCCACCTGAAAGGCAAAAAGTGAAGTGAAAAATCAAAGACTCAGAAGTCTTCTACAAAAATTTCTGACGAGGTCCCCTACAGCTAAAAAGGATTAGGATTCTCACTGCACTTTTTGATTTTCTTCTGTCCACTGTAATTGGAGTTACAGAATATTCTCAAAATTTGTGTCTTCCTGGGATGTTCTAGAAATTAGCATATTCTATTTGTTTTCTGCTTAAGCAGTTTAGAACAGTTAGCCCTCAGTGGCAAGTGCATTTGAAATATGTTAATTCCCCTAGGTTTGTCTTAAACCTGTTCCCCAGCCAAGTATTCTGGAAATAAGGTAAATAAATAGCAAGCGTTCATTTCCGTTTTATATGCAGTATCTCAAAACACACAAGTGATTTTGAATGAATGAACTAGCTGTCTCAGGGTCATCTTTATAGATCTTTTATGTTCTAAAGGGCTATGGAATTGTTGGATATTGGCAGTCCAATACAAACAGACTTCTTCAAGAGAAATTGGGAAGAGAAGACTCCATGTTGCCCAATTTTTGAAGAATTTCCATTAGTTCTTCCTGGTAGAGAAAACAAAATCAAGACACAAGCTTATTCTATACACAGCAAACTCTTGGATGCAGTTCTTCTGGTCTTAGGTTTTATCTTATGGCTATCCATGTAAGGAATTGAAGACTCCTCTAATCTATCTGTTGAACTACAAATTTGCTTTCTTGTGAATGAAACTCTCTGCAGTGGCAGTCTGTACTATGAAATGCTTTAGGTAACCCTGCACTTACGTACCACTCCTTACAAATGCTAAAGCAGCCTGTGAAAAGACGAATGCAGTGGCAGGAAGAGAATCATATATTTACAGCTGCATCTCATCTTTCTTCTCATGGTTGAAGAAAATTCCCAAGGCATCCAGTCCAGTATTCCTGAAAGCATAGCCAGACTACTTAAAGGATTAATAAATATTAATCACTGGAAAGTTTCAGCTTCTTATAATGCCATTTCAATTAATTAAACAGTGTATATTTCCAGAAACCCGTAGAGCTGGGTTTTACATGACATTGGGATCCAAATGGATTGCAGTACTGGATGGACATGCAAATATCACACCGGAACTCAGAGTATACAGCAGGGTTGTTATTAATTATTTTCCTAGACTTATTCACTATGTCCGTGAGGATGTTTTGGGAGTTCTTCCTGTTCTTTTTCTCCCTCAGCATTGGCAGTTAGTGCCATGGAGGAAACACAAGTGCAGTCAGTTATTTCCAAGACAGTGATGAAGCTGTCCGTGACATGCTGGAAAAGTGTTTTTCAAGCACCTGTTGCTGTTTAGGAATGGCTGGAAACTTAATGAGCCCCTGAATGTGTTGCACCATGTCATTTGGGAAGTGAGTAAGGCACCTAAACACAGAATATTAATTCATCACTCTGATATCCCCCAACTGACGCTGTGTAGGTGCAGAATACTTTCTATGAAACACAAACTTTATATATCTGTTTGATCTCATAATTTTTATGGGATAACACATACTAAGCAGAACTAACTTACTGTTGTGGAAATCATGCATTATTTGCTGGACTGTCAGACATCTCTCAAATCCGTGGTGTTGCATTTTCTGGAATTTAGGCAGTGCAATTCTCAATTTCATTACTGCAGGGGTAAGACTTCAACAGGACACAAACTTTTCTCAGTAACAGCACTTTATGCAGCATCTGGATTTTCTTCAACGTTTGAGGGATTTTACACTCCTCCAATTTTAAAACAAATACTGAAACAAAGTTTGTGATTACAACTGAGCTTTTATTTGATTGTTTTCAAGAAAACTGCTACTAGTTGATTTGGTACGAGAAAAGAAAATCTTTCTAGTCTTCCTGTTTTGGGATATAGGGGAACTGTTCTGTATATTCAAATCTAGTGCAGCTGACTGATTCAATAGACTTGCCAGTGTGCAGCCACTTGTATCTTTTTGTACTTTAGACTGACTTAGCTGCACCTGTGCCTGAGCAAGATTTCAGAAGAACCTGGATAAGAACGTGGGAATTTAGGAATTAGAATCATGCTTGGATATATTTTCTTTTCTCGTGAAAAGAAAAACAGTTCTAATGTTGATTTTTTTTTTCTGTACTTGAATTTCTTTTTTTCTTTTCCCTTCATTCTTGGAGCTCATCCTGTAACCTTTCTAATTCCACAGAAAGACTACAGAATTAATTACTTCGTAGAACCTTGTTTTAAAAAAAAATAAAACTGATACTCCCTTCATCCAGTGACTTCCAGTACAAAAGAAACCTCTCAGAGAAAATGAAAGGCAGAATTTTGAAACTAGGTACACAAGAGCTTGTATTGTAAAGCCATTTAAATTCAATGCTGTTGAAACTCACATGTTTAGTTCCTGATTTTCCCCTTGGCATTTGGTAGCAAAATGAAAGGGAATCTAAAGTAAATGGTGGTTTCAGGCATTATGTTTTGGAGTCAATGCCACTCACAATGCAGAGGAAAATTCTTCAAACTTCCTTTTACTCCCAGCAGTTGTTAGGAACATTGAGCTTCCCTAGTGTTTGGGGGTTTGTTGTCTTTTCTTTTCGTAGAGGATCTGTACATCCATTCCTCCTGTTGTGTTTTTTTTTTCTCTTGTCAATGACTGTTACCAGGAAACCTGTGCTGATTCTACTTCTCTCTTTCCCTTCTTTTCTGGGACATGGGCATTCTTGCCCAGGCTTCAGTTCATCTTTATCTTGCAGGTCACCATACCCACAACCTTCCAGCCTGATCTTGGGAGTTGGAAGGGGCCAGCTGACCTTGTGACAGGCATTTCTCAGTCCTCAGTATGAAGATGTGCTGAAAATGCTAATTGCAACAACTGAAAAATGTGGGAATTCAAACTCTGCTTTGTGGAAAATTATGTTTCTCCCTGATATGTACTTGCCTCAGGAGATATTTATATTGCAATATTCAAGCATTAACTAATTTCCAACCTTTCATCCCTCATATAAAGTGTTCTCAAGAGTGGGTAGTCTAAGCAGGAAAAAAATTTCTGTGTAGTATTGGTCAAATACTGAAAAGTAAAATATAATGATATATGCTTTGGCTGAAAACAGAAGAGAGTCTAAAATATAGGATTTAATACCTGCATTTGGGCAGCTTATTTTTAAAAGTAGGTTTTCAGAAGTAGCTCTATGCATCAGTAGATTTATTTAAAAAAAAAAAAAAAAAAGAAGACAGTAATGCCACTAACTTTCGGAATTCCGTTTCCAGAATGGAAATATGTAAGCATCTATCTGTATGTGTGTAGTTACATATCTAGCTTTGTTCATCCATTCCTGGCTTTCTGGTTTCCATATGCCGTGGCAGTAATCACTTGCACAGCATAGACATGCAATTTTCCAGACTATTGCGAATCAAGGCCAGAAAATGAAATCATCATTAACATTGGATGGTACGCATGTGTCAGAAGGATTTAGCTGGGTGTTCTTTTGGATATATGCAGTTCTTATTAATCTGTCATAAACTATATCCCCCAAATCATGAAAGCTGTCATTTTCTTTCCTGGAAAAGGCTAAAGTATAAGTAACTGAAACACAGGATGTTGTTTGCCCTAAAGATAGTATTAGTTGAAAGACTGAGCTTGTAAAAATCTATTTCCCAGCATCTGTTTTATAACGTAGTTGAATTTTTCTTTGTTCTTACAAAAATCAATCTAAATCCAAATTTTGAATGCAGCTGGATAATCTGAGTGCCCAGTATTCTGTTGTATTTGTTAAGTATTTCATTAGTCATAAGAAAGATACAGCAATATGAAATCATTTATCTACCTCAAGTATACAATTTTATGTGGTCAGAAATGAGTGCATGCAGTAAAGTTCTTTATATTTTAGAAGTAGCAAAAAAAAATTCTTAGACTTGTAATCTAACTTTTCTTCTAAAGGAAATCATTTGGGGGCAGACTTTTAATAATTTAGCAAATTGCAAATTAAAAATGAGGTGCTTATTACAAAAAGTGTCTTTATTCTAATCCTCAAAAATAGGTACCATGCTGACTTGAATTATAATTAGCCTTTAAATAAGAAGAATTTGATATGACTAATGCATGCAGAGTTAATCAGAATTATTATTGCAGAATCATTCTTTTAGCACTCTTCCAAAGCAGCATATGCGCCAAGCAGGCAGAACTCAAAAACAGTGAGAAAATCAGCTCACTAAAGAGCAACAAATGTCGTACAAAGTAGGGTTAGTTGTGAAGCTTCAGGGTTTTAGACAGGTTTTGAGGTAGTACATTTTTTCTTCTCTAAATGAATCATAAAGGCCGAACGTGCATTTGGAAATTCAAAACCAGAATTGTTTTTCTAAGTTTAAAGACAGATTAGGGTGTAAAGATATTGTTTCAAATGCGATGAGTGAGCCAGACAACCTGTTAAGGTGGCCATTTCTGGAGCCAGTTCTGAGCTGATATGAAAAGCCTTAACAAAGACTTCATAAAGTGGGGTTAGTTTTTTATCAGATTTCCTTTTACCTTGCTCACTTTCTTCTTATGAACTGAATACTGGAGTCCTCATGAGATCAAAATTCCCATGGACTTGAGGCTATATGTAGGCTCCCTCTAACGCCCTAAACACTGAGAAACTACGAGGTGCCATTCTCTGACCTGTATGGTATAAGGCAGGCTGAGCTTCTGAGGCACTGCTGCCCTGGAACTGAGTGCCACAGATTCTTTAAGCAGATGCAGGTTAGGTGTGAGCAAGTACAACTCCATCAGCTGCTACAGCATTGCACCTCTGTCTTACAGACTTCAGGAGATGTATCTGGATTGGTTATCAGTCTCATAAACAAAGTCTGATGGCAACAAATGGCAATTTCTGGAAAATGAGCAAAGATATCAGTGAACCAATTTCAATCTTTCTAACCTCGCTATTCTCCAAAGTGCCTTATATCTGAGTTTTTGGGTATTTGGTTTTTTTGCTGGCTTTTGTCTTGTATATCTTCAGCTTTGTGGGGTTCTTTCAGTAGCATTTGAAAAGGAAAGTGCATCAGTTTGTTTTTTTTAAATGGCTATCAATGAGTCAGGATGACATTTAAGACAAGCATGCCTTGGTCTCTTCAGTGAGTAAAATGGGGACCTGTCCAGGTCTGCTCTGGTCAGAAGGAACACCTTGGGCTCTCCCAGAGTCTGTGGCTCACGAGGAGTTTGCAGGCTGTCCCCATACGAGGAGCTGGGAGCATCTAGAGAATGCTTGGACCTACAGGAAGGAGTTTGGAAGCTCCAGCCTGCCCCTGAGCTCTGTGATGGAGCACATCACAGTGATGTGGACCCACACTACCTGCATGTCTGTGTCAGCATACAGCCTTGTATTTCAGGCACAGAAAGTGGATGAGGCTTGTCAGAACAGAGCTTCAAATAATTATGTGTCTCAGCTGTGCAATGGAGGCTGAGTGCAGTATTATGTTGTTTATAAACACTGTTGTCAAGCTAGTGGCATTTAAAAAAGTAATTAGCATGGCAAGTGGAATTGTAATTGTTGTGCCTTTCTTGAACAAAAGTTCAAGTTTTAGCCAATTACAGATTCCATAAAAATTAAGACAGTGGCAGTGAACAGCATGTCTTAGAGTTAACCTCTACTATCGGAGCTATCCTCTGCCTCAGCCCATAAAAGCTTTGATCGTCATGAAACAACCGGTTATTAATATGTCTAGTTAATAATCCTCAAAAAATAAGACCGTCCTCTGAAGTGAATTACAAGGATTCTTTTACTTCTAGTTCTGATGGAGCTCACATAACTTTAGGTGTACAGCATGCAATTATAGGGCCCTTTTCTCTTCACGCATTTTATGATTAGATGTGAAAATTACCATTAACAGGGTTTGTGAGAAGCAGCATCTCATTTACTCGCTGACCCACTGGTATTCCTACATTTGACAAATGTCTGAGGGTGAAAATGAGCTCACACTGAGGTCGTCCCTTTATCTGTTAAAATGTTAACATCTCAGGCCATTAGGGATTGTTCCTAAACGATAACAAATCACTCCTGTAAAATGGAAGTAACTCACAAGCTTGTTGACTTATTTAACAGCACGCTGCCTCTGTTGTATGATTGATGCAAATTGCTCCAAGCCCTATCAGTAAATGGAGTTTAAATGCTGAGATTGACGTTGTTGACTTCCTGAGCTATGTGGTGGTTTCTAAGCTTTTATTTTGTAACTTTGCCAAAGGGTTAACCTAAAATGCATGAGGAGTCATCATTTGCTGATGGCTTTTTATACAGCTTGTAAACTGTTCTTCAAGTGAGGGAGTTCCTTCCTCCCTTTTCACAAGATACCTGCTTAACTTTCCTCTTTCCAGATGTCCTGTTCCCTGCCTCTGCTTTAGCAGGCAAAGTGGCTTGTGGTAGATTCCCACCAGATAAAACTTTTGTCTTTATTGTAAGAAACTAGAGTGAGGTGTTTGGAAAAGTGTTGTAAAACTTGGTTACTCTGATTCCTTGCATTCCTTTCAGTGTTTCGCAGTTGTTTAGAGATGATTCTTGCTTATGCAAGAGCCTTGAGGTCAAGAGATCCCAGAGCAAGTAAGAAATCACCTCAGAGAGCAGCCACATCAGGCTTTTACTCTTACCTTACTGAGAGGAAACTGTTTCCTTTACATTTCACACATCGCTGGCAGTGCTAAGCTTGATAGATTCTCATTTCTTTCCGTGGTGTGTGTGGCACAGAGGGTAACTGTTGTGTGTTAACCCTGGCAAGCAGCTAAGCCCCAGCCATGTGCGCTCGCTCCCCACAGCAGCATGAGAAAACAAACTGGAAGGGTAAAAGTGAGCGAAATGACACGCTGAGGTGGTTTGAAAAGGGAAACAAAAACAAAGCTAATAAAAACAAGTGATGGAAAAAATAAACCCAATTGCTCGACACCAGCTGACCAATACCAAATCAGTCTCCATATAATGGCAGCCTCAGTGAACTTCACCTGCAGTTTTTATTGCTGTATGGTATGGAATATCCTTTTGGTCATTTTGGGTCAGCTCTCCTGGCTCTGTCCCCTCTCCTTGTGCTCCTCCAGCATCCCTGTAGGCCAGGCTGTGACAATTAAAGAAGGCGCTGGTACTGCATGAGCACTGCTCTGTGACACCTGAAAGTTTAGCATTGTTTTCATCACAAATCCAAAATAAAGTTATGAGGAAAATTAACTCTATCACAGCCAAAATCTTTATAATAACATAAAGCAGAAGGCTGGCAGCATTTGTAGAACAAAGTGCAGGGTACAGCTGGTTTGCTGAATGGACACTGCTTCTAATGTAAACATTTCTCTTCTGAATAATGGAGACAGAAATGCCAGAGACAAAGCTGGTGCAGACGTTATCTCCACTGGCTGGGGATGGTGCAGAAGTGTGCCTGTGTGCTTTGGTTAGCACCTTATGCTATGGTTACATGTGAGATTTGAGTTAGTACAGAGGATACTGCTTAGTTTCAAATCATCTGAACTGATTGTCTTTCTACTTAGAAGCTTAGTTAGGATGGCAAGCTAGAGCTGTCTTTTAACCTCACCAGCACTCTATCGGAGAGAGTTGCATGTTTTTCTTAATGTAGCCAAATCCTACCTACTGTGGTTTTGTTTTGTGTGATAAGAACAGACTGCAGGATTGCGTTCAACTCAGCGCCCACTGTCACTCCTAAGTCTTCTGCAGCAGAGCTGCTACTCAGCCAGTCAAGTCCTACTTTTCCTGACACGCTAGTTATTCCACTCCACTTTTGATAATCTTTTAAAGCTCTGCATTGCGTAAGATCCATACTCTGGTTTAGCTAATTAAGCCAGCAG
The DNA here is from genome assembly GCF_002078875.1 of Numida meleagris. Lineage (NCBI taxonomy): Eukaryota > Metazoa > Chordata > Aves > Galliformes > Numididae > Numida > Numida meleagris. Next base: position 42,769,887 of record NC_034412.1, read on the forward strand.
CTTCCTCCATTATCCATTCTACTTGCTTTTGCAAAGCACCATTTTCTTGTCTCTGTGCATCAACCTGAGAATGACTTTAAGCCTTAACACTGAAAAGACTGAATCGCAGAGCCACTGCATGTTTCTTCTGCCTGAAGTTGTCAATTAGCCCTGGTGAAGTCAGTATTAAAACAACCAGGGGCTGCTGAGTGCCTCCTCATTATAAAATAAAGGATTGAAGTTGCACTGTTGTTTGTTTACTGACATAAAAGCGTTTCCATCTACAATGGCAACCTAGTGTTGCTCTTGCTGGTGTGCACTGATACAAAGAATTAAGTAAACTGTTGTAGGTTATTTTTGCTAAATGACAGCAAAATGCCCTTCTCTGGGACGCATTTGTAGTTTATTCCTTTGATTTTATTATCAATTCTGAACTGTGGCCAGATGGAACTTCATGTTAGAAAATGTGCTATTTAGTGTCGGCGTATCTTTGAATTTTTTTGATCTTCTAAACTGAAGTCACTGACTGCTTGCTTTGACCCTCACTATGGCCACATGAAAAATTTCTCTGGTTATAGAGTTGCTAGAGGCCTTCTTTGCTTGAACTGCTAATGATGGAACTACTAATGATGGATTGTTGATGAGAGCGCAGCTGAATATACGAGAATACTTGCTAACTTGCTCACTCGCTACAGCATGTCTGTATTTCTGTGCAGGCAAAGAGGTGAAGAGAAGCGTTATCCAACTGCTTCTATTTACTGTCTCCATATGCTGTCAGTAATTAAATCAATACAGGATTATGATACATGTATCTTTTTTGCTATTTAAAGAAGCATTTGATGGCTAATTTTTGATCAAGTTTGGCGATGTTGTTAAAATCAATATTAATTGGGTTATACTACTGATTTTTAAAATTTACAATCCCTTGTGGGTAAATCTTGATTCAAATTCATGTGAAAAGTAGAAAATTAGGTAGCAGGAAACCTTGTTCAGGAGAGCTTGTTATGGGAAACACGTGGCTTCTTCACCTTTTGCTGTTCCTCTTCAGCTGCGGCAATAGGTTAAAAATAAAAAGGAGCAAACAAAATATTTACTCCCCTGCTTAATATTGCATGTGCTGCAACTCAGCTTGACTGCTGCTATTTGTTGGTTATGTTTGTACAAATTAATGGGCAGGAAGGGGCCAGAACAGCGAGGGAACAAGGAGCTGTAGCTCTTTCAGACCTGTTCACAGCCAGAGTAGTTGTCTGGATGTGGACAACTGAAGTACTTTCCTGTCAGAAGGAGGAGGGAGAGTGCTGTGCTGAGGCATTATACTTTTAATTTGCTTTCTTGCAATGATGTAGCTAACTGACTCCCTTGAAAATGCATTGCAACAGTACCATCTGGCCTCCGTTTGTCATTACTTTGTCATACCCTCACCCTGTCTGCCCATTCACTCACTGCCTCATAAAACATGACTGAAATGAATGATCCTTAACCTCATAAAAAAGCAATGTGTGACACCTTCTGTTTCATTTGCATTTTATATGCTGTGTGATGGCTTGCTCTAAGAATTTATGCTGATGAAAGTGGCTTAAATTTAAAATTATATTTATGTAACTCTTGCGTCACAGCAGGATGTGCTGATGATGCAGGGAACATACTATCCAAAAGAAACTAGTGTTACTGTAACTACGTACTGCTAAATAAATAACCTAACATTCTTCTCATGCTGTGCTTTTCAAGGGTGAGCCAGGTTTCATTGGTCCCCAGGGAGAACCTGGGCTGCCAGGGCTACCAGGAACCAAGGTAAGGGCAGTTGGCCAGCACTCCGGTACCAAGGCCTTGGAGCCCAAGTTGAATTCAATTTTGTTAGCGTGTAGCAGAGACTGAGACTGTACTGATGGTGTAAAAATCTTTTAGCCACAAATGAATAGTTGTCATAAAATGGTCAGAATCCATTTTTGTAAATGGCCAGAAAGTTTCAAGTTTACGTTAAAATACAGTATCTACAGCGCCTAGAAATGTGAAGAGTTGTATTTCATGGACCAATGTAATGAAATAAGTGCCTTCATAGTGATGCCCTCAAACAATGTTTTAGGCAGATGCTTTATCCATTCATAATTTAAGTTTATTGATTGCCTTTGTTTAATGTCAGCATATCAAAAGTCATGTGTTCAAGAACCAGAATATGCCTGTATGAAAAAACTATGCTTTCATAACTTTTTTTAGGAAAAATCTTACAAGTTTGTGCAGATATTAGAACTTTGATAATGCATACCAGACCGGAAAATGCAGTGCCATTAAACACAGGTATTTTTTTGTACTACATGCAGGCTTTTTTAGCTGCTCTGTGGCAAAGTCAGCATATTGTGAGTCCTAAAAGTAATCTTCATTAAGTCTCCTAGTTCAGGAATCTTCATTCCACTTCTTTCAAAACAGGGAGGAAAACACCTTTATAGGATCCTATATAAATCCAGTATAGGATTTATAAATCTTACTTTTTGCATTTGAGAACACTGTGTTGACTCAAAGGAGAGTTCCCCAACGCATTGCAAGTTGCAGATGAGTTCAAAAATGTTTTCTTCTGATGTTTTGGTTTCTTTGGTGTAACTGAGTTAGCTGCATGCTAAAAACTGCCCAATGTTTTGTGATACATGTGTACCTGCTTCCACAGGGTGACCGAGGAGAGGCAGGCCCTCCTGGGAAGGGTGAGCGAGGTGAAACTGGACTTCCAGGACCAAAGGTTGGTCTGATTTCACATTGGAGTGTTTTTGCTAGGATAATACCTGCAACGCATCTTTTTCAGCTTAAAAAAAAAAAAAAAAAAAAAAAAAAAAAAAAAAAAAAAAAA
>NC_034412.1:42772717-42844503 GCF_002078875.1 Numida meleagris
ACTTGGTCACTGTCATGGAGTTGGACAAATACATATGGCAGCTAAAGTCATGCCCTCCAGGCCCCTAACTTTCAAAGTTTAAACTTTCTGATCATTGTAGCTACTGACTGCAGAGAAAGTCCATTTTGCATGCTGTTTCTCCTGTCCTAATACATCTTGAGGGTGCTAAGGCAGATTTTGTACTTGGCAAGCTAGTTTGTATTCCTCTGAATTACTGGGAAAAGAAGTTGTGGTAACACTTTATTTAATCTCCTTATTTAAGGATAGTTAAATACCTTCTCTACTGTTTGACTAACACTTTTCAGGAGTTGTGAAACAACGTAGATCATTCCCATAAAACGGTTTTAATGATGTCTACTCTTTACTAATGCCCATACTAATTTTCCTTTGGAAGGATGGAGTCTGCGGGCTTTGCATGCTGGTGTTAAAGAATATATTACTCTGGGTGCTAGTGAATTCTGGGCCTTTACAGACTCATGATCTTGATCATATGAAGTAAAGTGATTTTGCTGTTCTGTAGTATAGTTAGTCATTACTAATTTCTTTTTCTCTGCGCTCCCATTCCATTATCATCTTTCTCCTCTCCATCTGCTGTCTTCCCTCAAACAGGGGAAAACAGGTGAACCTGGATCTAGAGGCCCCAAAGGGTCAAAGGTCAGTAGTAAAAAAAAAATAAAAATGTCTTTAGTGGAGTGATTAACACATCGATTTTACAATAAATTGTTTGCAACGTTTCACAGAAACTTCACATATTCCTTTAAAGGAAACTGTAGCAGATTCTGCAGTGTTATTTATAAATGAAACATTCTGATTTTCAGCTTCAGCTATTAGAAGTGAATCTTGTGTATTTCAATCACTACAACTCTGTTTTCCTTTTTATTATAACATCTATTTCAATCAGCTCTTTTTTCCCCATGCCACTTGGTTTCTCTCTATGTAACTGATGTGAGTTATTTTTCTCACATGCCACAGACTGTCTCCTGACTATGCCTGTGGAGATTCAGTTTTTGCAATTATTTTGTGGAACCAAACTTTTGCTGGGGTAGCAATCAGTGGTATTTCAAAGACTTCCAGGTGAGATATGCTGGCCAGTAGGTCCTACGTAGGCAAGTTTTGTAGGTTACATGACTGTTTTACCTATTTTACCCAAAGTGTTTTGGTTTTGTTTCTTTAATGTGTTGGCTTTTTTTTTTAAATGTCTATCTATTTATCAGTCCTTCCATCCATTTATCTCTATATAGATATAGTGGGTTCACATGTATGTAGAGAAAGAAAATACATGCTTTTAATAATATTTCCTATACTGTGCAAATATTGTACTCGCTGGACTCCCCAGTATTATATTATGGGGTCAAATCAAAATTAAATCAGATCTGTGTAGGTGGTTCTTCAGTCTACTGTCAGAATAAAGATATCAAGACAATGTTGTCATCTCATAGGAGACTGATTGAAATACTTGAAAGAAAGGTCCTTAAATAACAGCCATTCACAGTACTTAAAGATATGATTAAGTAATTGCCCCTTCACCTTACTCATTTGCCAAAAAGGAAAGTTAGCAAGTGAGGGAGCTGATGAGGGGATTAATGTATCAGAGTAAGAACAGAAGAGTAAATCAGATTCTGTTGCCTCTAGTTCCTGGGTACCTCTCAAATGCACCTGAAAGACAGAGATGTCTTTTTTAATACTCATTTTATCAAAAAGGCTTAACTGTTTCAAAAACCTGGCTCACAGAAGACAACCTAGTAGTCAGGATTTTTTTCAGCAACTCCAGTGTCAGTTTCACTAGATACTGACAAGGCAATACTGTTGATCATGTCCTGCCACTAGCCTCTTCTCCATATTCTTTCGTTACCCCCCATGGATGTTTTCTGTCTTGTGTTTTTTTTTCTTATTATTACTGGTGAATTTACCATTCTTCCCTAACTTGTACCAATGTTACATAGATTTCAACAGGAGCAGGAGTAGCAGTTCTTTGCCAAATTCATTTTGAGTAATATAAAAATGGAAGAGCTTGCTGTGACCATGAAGCAAAAAGAATTGTAGTCAGTGGATGTTGAGTTATGAATACAAACATGTTTGAAATTCCCTCCATCACTTGAAACATATTACTAATAGCCAGGAGGATAAAGATAAAGCTGTGTGCATGATGGTAAAGATCTTAAGCCTTCCACAGTGGGGGAGTAAAGGGACTCTAGTGGTGAAAGTAACTTTGTGTTTGTAGTTGAGGTAAGAACTTGGAGCAAGGAAGTTCAGAGACTTAGTGGAGTCACAGTCACAGAAAGAAATGTTTACATGCTTTGAAACACACCTTTGAAGAAGTTGCTGTGTGTTTTCAGACTTCAGACTGATTTTATTTCTCTTGCTTTTTTCTTAAAGCTTTTGATAATAGCGCCATAAATAATAGAGAAGTTGTGTGTTATGTAATTGGTAATCTGTCTTTTACTGAGTCTTTGGTATATCTTATTCCAACCCAATATAGCGTGCAGGATCAACTCGCATAGAACCAAATACATAATTGTTAACCCTATTACTACACAGATGTTTAAGGAATTTCTGCTGTAACTAAGATCCACATTCTATTAATAACGAGAGGCCTGCTTAACTGAGTTATTTAGGAGAAGCATATTTAAAAGTGACGAATTACCTAATATACTGTTCTCAAATATCCCTTTTACCTAGGGTGATACAGGTGACAGAGGTGACACGGGATCTGCAGGTCCACGGGTAAGTCTACTTCTCATTTCAGCTCTTTGTACTCTTACATTCAGTCTCTGCTATGAATTGAAATTGTGGCAGCAAGTCCAGTTAATCCAGTGAAAATGGTCACTTGACTCTGGTGGAAAGTGTGTTACTAACTGGCCTTTAACATGAGTAACAGTCCTTACTACTATTTGAAACCATATCCTGTTCACAGTTCTTGGGCAGGATGTTACATGCAGTGTTCAGGCATTGCTTACAGCCAGCACAAAACTTGTGTATTGGAACTGCTTCAGTGTTTAACTGCAGTGGTTTCATTTATTTGCTTTCCCACTGCAGCACAATTCGCTTGGTGACTTGCTTGTTTATTGAGAAAAATAAGAAAAATCCTTTAAATATAGTCTTTAGTTTAATGCTAAGTTTTGTGGTTTGTATGGTGGAATGTGGTTATGTATACAGAATACAACATAACTTGATTAGTCTGCTTTGGAATTAAAACATGAGTGTCTAGAGTACTCTCTGGCAGATGTCTCAAAAATTGTTATGGAAAATATATTACAGGGGCCACCTGGACAGAAGGGTGATCAAGGTGCTACAGAGATAATTGATTATAATGGCAATATTCACGAAGCACTTCAGGTACGTAAACCTAACAAGGCTGGAATAGTTTAGCCTGGTCTGGCAAGAAGCAGTTTGACGTCACTGTATTTCCCTTCTGCATAAACCATGAGAACACTTTTTTTTCCCCAAAGATTTGCTGAGTTTATTGATTAGGAATGTCTTTCTATATTTGGAAACCAGACTTGCTATTTGGTGTGAGAAAAACTGTTTCCTTGATAAAATTTATCTGAGTGAATTAGTTGCATTTCCCACAGAGCGTATTGACATCATCTAATGAGAATAAAGCTGATTCATTGCTACGTGGGGGTTAGTGCTAAATTCATGCAATAAACCACATACATAAGTTCAACAGAAGCATCTGCTTTTCAGTTCAATAGCTAAAATGTTTACATTTCTTTTTTCCTCTTTTCCCTTCTCCTCTTCCTATAAAATGCAAAGAGCAGAATATTTGAGATTTGAAAACAATAACACGTGTGGTTCCATTAGAAAGCTGTGGATTCAATCAGCAACTTGAGTACATTAAATAGACAAAGCCCCAGTCTTCCCATTTGTTCATTTCTAGAAAACCTGTTTTGACAGGTATGCACAAAAGTATGGAGGATTAAAGTGGGGTTACAAAAAGAATGAATGAGTGTTTGCATGAAAGCAAAGTAACAAGGTGACATATGTCGTTGCAGTCAAGGTGATTTACATTGCAGTGTAGTCAGATGCAAATTCTGTGCAGTACAACTCCACCAAAATGAATGGGTTTGCTTATGTGCAGCTGAAGACAGAACTTGGCTCATTGTGCATCTGATCATTTTCTCACTGAATCCAATGAACTCTTTTTCTTGCATTTACTCAGTGGGAGTGGATAGATGTCTGGCCAGTCATGTGCTTTTTAAGACTCCGTTGAAAAAAAAAAAAAATCTCATTGCCTTTAGTAAAAATCTAAAAGCCTGTATGTTTTTGAAGCTAAGCCCACTCTCATTGTGAGTGGCATCTATGGGGAAGTCTACATAGGCATGTTCTGAGGCTCTGCATTATACCCATCTCATTTGCTTCACTCCTGAGGGAATTCAAACACACAACTTTCAGTCTTTTAAATCAATCTCAGCATCAGATGCCTGAAGTAGCTTGAAAGTAATGTTGTATATTATCAGGCACAGATTTAGCAGGGGCTTTAGCCCCCGTGTCTCCTGTATTCCGTCTTTATATCCTCACTCTGGCATCAATGTTACTCTCAATTGCTGTGTGAGAACACCTCAGAAAAGCTGCAGCACATAAAGGAGCCTTAATAAGGGACTAAAGCCTACTGCAGTGGGTGAAACAGATTAGGAGGCCTTTTTCTTTTCATTTCAAATGTCATCACCTTCTGATCCAGGGCAACAAATAATTGATATCGATGGGAGCGTCTGTGCAAGGATGGTGTAAGTAAGATTATATAGGATCAGTCAACAATATCCTTGCCAAATCCAGCTCAGCCCTTTCAGATGGCAAGCACCTATTCCTAAGTCTCCTGGTGCCAAATTCTTTGGGGATCTGACATTTGCAGCTCTCCCATAGAAGTATTGAGCACTTTCAGCGCTCAGCACTGAACTGTGACCTTACACAGAATTTGGTCTGCTGATTTAAGAAGTTGACAAGAGTTAGCAAGATCTAGGCTGTCTGCATTTCTTAGAATTTAGCAATAAATCATCAAGCAGCTCAGAAGCTTTAGGATAATTTACTTACTCTGCCTTGTGCCTACTGCTCAGTTTCCTGTGTCAGTGCAGAATAAGACATCTGAGTCCATCAGCACTGGAAATAGTGATCTCAAAATTATCACCATCGTTTGAGCAAGAGCCCTGCTGAGGGCATGCAGCTTTCACTTGTAGTACCAAATGCAAAATGCATCTCTATCAAAATTGCTCTTCAGGCCTGTTCTGCAGAATTTCCTAAGGTAAAAGGCAGTAGCTGCAGGAGTTTAACTTTTGTAGGAGCTAGACGAGCAGATGCTTTAGATATTGAAATCTGAATGTGCTGACGAAAATGAGCCTGTCAGCGTGATCATGCTAGTATTCATTTGCAATGGTTATTTTATGATTTCATGTCTACGTAAACTGAATTTTTCAGTTTTTAAAAATCTTTATGTATTTCCATAAATATAATGCAAAATATTTATTAAAGTCATCTGTTAGAGAACATTTTTCTTTTTTTCTTTTTTATGTACTTCGTATTGAGCAGGCTCCAGATTTTTGAAAACAGTGCATTGTGTGGCAAATGCAGATTCTTTCAGAACTTAAAATCAGAGGATTTGCAAACATCCATTTCCACATAGGGAAAGAGTTAAAAACTAAATGCTTCTCATTCCATATATGCCAGAAGGTTCTTCACAGTTAATAGAAAAGCAAATAGAAGCATCAGGATTTGGGGTGGCTATTTTGTTTAAAAATACAGACAAGCATTTTATTTACTTTCAAACAGTTTTTCACTTGATTTTAGATTTTTATTTGTCAAAAAATTCAGTAGCAGATCAAGCTCTGCTGCCTCCTTCCACAGCTAAAGAAGTCATTTGTCTTTCCAAACATTTAAAGCAGAATTCAAAGTACGTATACTGCTTTTGTGGATCACATTTTCAGATTTAGAACCTAACTTTATTTTCATGCATCTTAGTTTCTATATGAAAATCCATGTTACACTTCCACTGTATTTGTTAGTTAAACCTTGGTGCAAAACTTGCAGAGATCCCAAAACATGGGGCAGGTCTTTTAATCATCCTAAGAGACCAACTCATCCCATTTTTCTTAGTTTTTAAAAATCTTTTGGAAGACTTTTACTGTGATTTTACTAATTAGTCATCACTTACTCAGTCACTTGAAATTTACAAGAAGCTACAGTCTTCACCTATATAAAATCCCGATTGCCGTAGAAGTCAAACAACACTGGGAGTTAAGTATAACAGTGCTTTCACTCTTATTTTTTGAAGACGTCGTGTCTCCCCAGATGCAGCATAGGTTTTGCAGAGATACTAATAGTTACAAGCAGAATAATTTATATCCTTGTTCAATTTTGGTAATGTTGTCTCTTGTTAATACCTTTTGCCAACAGAGGATTGCCACTCTCACTGTCACGGTAATTCCAATTGCATGATTTAATGTGTGTTGTAGAATGTCTCTTTTATGTCATAACGTGTTCATCATTCTGCCAGCTCAGGACATGTCTTCACTGGCTGTTGACCCAGCTCACCATCCCATGTACTTACATGCTCAGTGCTCCCTTACCAGGGAATACATTGTCGAAAGTCCTGCAATAGTGGAGCCGGTTCTGCTCCTGATGAATTAATGGCAAAACTTCAGTTAATTTAAGAGACGAGTAAAATAAAGAATACAGTATTTGTGTAGATACACATCTAGGCAGGTTAGCTGCTTTGGACTTCTTGGTGTACATTCTCATCTGTGTATGCCTGCACAGGAGTGTTCAGCAACAATAAGAGGTAGGATTTTAGTACCAAATGATTTTCAATTATCCACCTTATTTTCAGGGCAGAAGGATGGTTCTTTTAAATTGGTTTGGGAAGAAACTTCATGTGGAAGCTAACAGACCAGATGCAAATCATTTTCTGGAAAAGGCCCAGCTTAGTTAACTGTAAGCCAAGATAAGTACAAAGCCCCAGGTACAGGCAATTCTCTTGACCCACCTTATCAGATCTCAGAAACAAATACAAATTTTTCAGCACCTATCCCCAGCCATGTGCAGAGGACTGCAAGTTCCAGTGCCTTGTACTCCAGCCAGTTCCCATGGGATCACATCAGGACCATCACAGTCTCTGAGAGTACTGACACCAGCTAGGACAGGCTTATAATATTGCTGGTTCAGCCTTCCCTTAAAGTGGCAAACTTGGTATAAGCGAATTATTTTATTCTTCTTTTTGTTTTGAGTTCTTCTCTGTAGATTTCTATCACTCGTTATCCTCTCATTAATGGAGGGGATTTTTTTTTCTTTTTATTTATTAAAACAAACAAACCCACACCTACTGTACAACATCCAGCTCAATATTTTATTCCTGAAATTGCATCTGCAGCCTTAGGTAGAAGCAAAAGGAATGGTTGCAACTTGTTCTCTAACGATTTCCTCAAGCACCAAGCATCCCCAAAGACACTCAGCATCTTTTAGTGGAATCCTCTTTGCAATCAGTAGATTTCTTCTCACCATGGAGTGGTGAGAAGATTAGGACGTGAATGATGGCAAATGTGGCAGAGGTTAATTTTGGTCTCCCTGCCACTAAGAGGAGCTTTGCCATTTCATCAATGGGAGCAGCAGGACTTTCTTACAAAACAGGAAATGCACTGCTGTTTTAACATTATTTTTACTGGTACCCATCTGTTTGCTGAGAGTTGACATAGACAAACAACTTGTTTATAGCTGGTCTTGGTTCCCTTTGTGCAAAAAATCTAACCCATGTTGTTCAGGTATCTATCTTAACATTCAACCTGTGTTTACATGGCAACTCCTGCAGGAATTTCTTTTAAAACTTTTTATATGTATATGTTTCTTTTTAGGGACCACCGGGACCACCAGGACCCCAAGGGCTGCAAGGTCCAAAGGTGATCTTCCTTTTTTTGCTTACTATGTTTTAGGAGTTGAGATATTTTCTAGTTTTCTCACTGCACACATGTACCTGGAGCTCTCCTGTGCAGTATTTTTACTTGAAATTTTATCAAGTACAGCATGCTTCCAACTTTGCACTCTGGAAATTTGAAATGGAGCTTTCCCAAAATTGTGCTTTGATTTCTTGCCACGCACAGGTGCTCAGTTGAGAGCTGGCAAAATTAACTGGTACCAAACCAGTGTGGAAGCATCTTCCCCAAGGATCTACACTATGGCTGCTCCCTAGGATTTCTGCTGCAGGGAGTGCTCTGTGTGTTTGCACAGTAGCTGTACCAGCAGACAGTTGTTCCTGTGCATTACTTCTGGCTGGGTGGGAAGCAGTCTGAGCTTGGCCACAGTGCAAGTGCATGTCAACGCAGCTTCTGTATTACAGTAGTGCCCACCCAAAGAAGCGCAATATTTTCTAATCTCTGTAAAAATTATAATGTGCATGTGTGGGCAGCAACCTGGCTGCAAATCCAGGGCTGCTAATCCCACCTGTTGGGGCTGTGCATAGTACCAGAGCTATTAGTGAGCAGCCCACACAGAGACAATGAATACCATATGCTGCGCTGTTCCATAAAATTTAATAAATTTGCCAATACTTAGAAAAAAAAAAAAAGTGTTGCAAGTAGTGCAATACTCATAGTGGTTTTAAATTAGTTGAGATATTTCTCCTACTTCTTAAATAATGAATATATCATATCTTCTGCCAGGGACACTGAGCTCTTCCAAGTGTAGGTACATGTTTCTTCAAAAACAGTACTAGGCATTTGAATTTCAGTCTTCATCCAGGGTGTCATATGGCAATTCATCCCATTTAACACGTTAATTGTTTTGAGAAATTGTAAAATACCAAATTTCTTCTTCTATATGAAAACTGATAATGGAACACACAGTTAAGCATGCAGGAGTAGATTTCCGCATGAGGTTCTACTCAGCACAAAGATTTCTGCAGCCGAGAGTATGCTGTAAAACACAGAGGAGTTGATGTGGGGAAGAAAGTGTCTTCCATCATCTGGATGATCATTCCTGTTCAAAACTAATGACATAAAGCAGAATTCAACCTTACAGGAGCTTGTTGTCAATATCATAATCTATCCCCATCTTGCTCCCTTGGAGAATGCTATACAGGGATCAGTGCATAGGGCAATGCTGTGAATATGAACTCCTTCTCTGGTGATTTATATTTGTCAGGGAAAGAAAACATGAGGTCTCTGTCAACCCTACATATATCAAGGGCCATGATTCCATATTTATTCCAGTAACGAACAAAGTTCCCACTGGAAAGAGTTTTCTTCTGCAGCCTTCTGGGCTTTCTTCTTTTTTCTTTCTTTCTTTTCCTTTTGTCTGATCTTTATGCAGCTCAGAGATTATGAGCTGTCCTCTTCGGCAGCACTATTTGTTCAGTGTTGCGTACAAGTATTGTATGTATATACAGTGTATGCCACCAGTGTTCTCTGGTTTTCTTGTTGTTAATTATGTATTAATTTCAAACATTACTGACCAGTTTAACAAATTTAGCACTGCTTTCTCCATGAATGTCTGGAATAATTAGGGGATAATGATCCGATTCCATCTTACCTTTTGCAGGGTGAACCAGGCTCCCCAGGAATTCCTGGAGCTGATGGGGAACAGGTAAACCACCTAGTGCAGATTGTGTGAGCAACCATGCTTTATTTCAGGGGATTATTTCTGCCATCTCGAGTTGTAGCTTGGATTTCAAATCCATGTGATCATTATTGTGTTGCTGTTGTCACAGAGTGGCTGTGATTCTACATGTTAATAATGAAGGTCAATCCATAGCATGACTTATTCTGCTTGTTAGGATCAAAGCTAGTATTCTGTTCCAACAAACAACTTGCTAAATAAATACATATTTTAGGGTCCTAAAGGATCAAAAGGAGATATGGGTGAACCTGGAATGCATGGAGAAAAAGGAGGAATTGGACTACCTGGCTTGCCAGTGAGTATGAATTAATTTTGGCTTAAACAAATAGATTTTTAATCTCTCTCTCTATCAGGAATTTCAAACAGCACTGACAAATTGCAAGTTGGGACAAAAAGCACAGGGGAGAACAATTCTGAGATTGTTCTGCATCTGTCCTAGGAGGAGGTGTAACATTGTCAGAACTTCTCATTTTATTTACGGTCAAAGAAAATGTTGCTCTGGAATGACAGAAATTAGTTGGCATACTGATCAGATTTACATCTCTGTTTTAATGTATAACATAATGTGGGCTAATGTAGACTTGGTAAAGTTCAGGAGAAAGGAACTGTTTTGTCAGGAATGTCAGATGAATTGTCAGAAATTTTAAATTGAGAGGGAGAGAAAATACATAAGTATTTACGAGGTGTATTATTCCTATATGTAGAAGTGGAAATTTTCTGTAAAAACAGAAACAATTCCCAGATTGTCTCCATAGTGAAATGTGTCATGATTTGAGTGCCAGCTTAAGGACTTTTCAAAAATATCAGGCCGTAGTTGGTAGCTGATAACATAAAAGAATGCCTTTATATTTGTTAACAGCTACTATTGAAGTGACACCAAAATAAAAATAGTAATAATAATAATAAATTCCATTATACGTGTTTTATAATTATTTTCATAAAGTGATAATTATTTACAAACAAATAATCATTCTTAGATGGATTACTAATGAGATCTGAACTATTTACAAATGCTGCTTTTTAATGATTTTATAGGGAGCCAATGGCATGAAAGGCGAAAAAGGAGATGCTGGTTTGCCTGGTGCTCAGGGCCCTTCGGTAAGTCTCAGTGTGTTGCTGCAGTGGGCGTAGTAGTCCAGAAATGGTTCTCTAGCCTTTAATTCTGAAGAACAGTTCATATTCACAGCTTATCTTTCCAGACATTCTTGATGATTCCTATGCTTGAACTTTCACAATATTTTTGTTTGTTATTTAGCTATAGTCTGTGGCCTTTTGAAAATTTAAGGACTTAAATGTTTACCTCAAACAGCTAAATGCTGTTTAAGGAATGCTACAGATTTGGTTCTTCTCAGTTCTATTCCTTTGTCATGTTTTGCTGTGCAAAATAATAAGAGATGAAACCAATAAAAACAAACTAAATCCAGTTTATTTCAACTTTTTGGAATTTGGGGATCTATGAATGTCCAGTGAGAAGCAGACTAGACTGGCTTCAGTGATGTCAGGAATCACAGAATGACAGGGGTTGGAAGGGACCTTGTGAGATCATCGAGTCCAACCCCCTGCTAAAACAGGCTCTCTACAATGGGTCACACAGGTCGGCGTCCAGATGGGTCTTGAATATCTCCATAGAAGGATATTCCACACCCTCTCTGGGCAGCCTGATCCAGTGCTCTGTCAATGTCACAGTCAAGAAGTTCTTCCTTCTGTTAGTATCGAACTTCCTATCTTCCAGTTTCCACCCAATGCCCTTGTGTGACACAAGATAAAGACTTTCTTGATATAAAATAATTAGTGGAGGAAGTTCCAGTCTTGTGGATATTTGTGCCTAATTTTCTACATAAACCCTGCCTAATTTTCTGCATAATTTTGATGGAATTAATATACAAATGAAAATTTGTTGTTAATGTGTTCTTGTCCACTTGTAAATAACATTACCCACATTTGAAAGTTTTTCAGGACCAGACATCTTCCTTATTTCCAAAGCATTGTAAAATCATTAAAAAATATAAAAATGAAAACACAGTAAGTTTTTTAAAGGATGAGTAATGTTATCGGAGTACAGTAAGCTACCCACCTTCTTTATAGTGACATGTACTGTGTACAAAAGTTCTGAGAAATGAAAGAAGTTACTCTCTGTCATCACAGGACACTGGGCACTCAACTGTCTCTTCAGTGTTTGAGTCTTTTGTTACATTTCTTAATTTGTCACAAATCAATTTTCTAACTCATTCACCTTGCTCTGCTTGATTTCTCTTTAAAAAAGTCTTTCCATTTTCAGGAGACTTCACAGATGGTGGAATCTCTCCATGTCTGAAAGCTTGTTTTGTTCTCACTACTGTCATCACCAACAGTCTGTGTTGGTGAGGGGCTGAGCATCAGTCTGGAGACATGAATTAGCATCCTCGCTGCCACCATGCACGCTACAATAACAGCCCTTTGGGGTTAAACCCAGGGAGAGAGGTGACGCTGAACTGTAAATATCATCATGAAATTCTCTCCTATAGATTCATTAGGAATACAGAAAAACTGCTCAAAGTATGCACGCATTACGTGCCTGAGCAACCTGATTACCTCTGTTAATGACTTCAGGGAATTCTTGGTACAAGTGGGCTAAGCAGAATAAACAGAGAGAAAAAGGGCAGTCTTGAAAAAGTTTGAATTATTTAGTATCTTTTTTCCATTCATTGTTACTGGGAAGGAATCGCACAGCACCTTCAGCTCCTGTAGATTACATAGTACAGAGATACAGAGACAGCTAAGGAGTGTATCCCATAAAATATAAGAGTTCGAGCGCGTCTGCTCAGTACTGGTTATTTTAGACATGGTTTTTTGCCATATGCTGTTCTAAAGTGTATTTTAGGGCCTAGGAGCAACAGAGACAGACACATACAGCACAGGCAATTCCACACTTCAGGCACCCCATCTTTCAAGTTAACGTAATTCCCATTTCTAAATCCCTTTTGTAGATATACTGTCATTGTGTACCATTGCATTGCTAAGTTTATAAGTGCTTGCCAGCAGAATGATAAATCTGAGTTTTTGTATTTGTGGGGAAATTCTTTACTGTGCATGATTTAATGTCATTGTATTTTTATCCATAGATCATAGGACCTCCTGGACCTCCAGGGCCACATGGTCCTCCAGGCCCTATGGTAAGCTTGGGAGGAAGAAAACAGACTGGGAAGTGCTTGAACCCACTTCTTATTTTAATGCCTGATTAACAGTTTTCTTGAGAGTATACGACAATTAGAGGGGGGCCTAATTTAGGACCTTTTCTTGAAGTGTGTAGGAAGTGAGAAACAAATGGCACCTGCCTGTGCTGGTGTAAACACAATAGTGGTCTGGCTTATTCTCTAAATCAGGTGTTTACAGTTGCTTTATTGGCAGCTGCATTTCATTTGCAAGGACAAAAGAACAGATGCAACTTGCACTCGTATAGAGCAGCAAGCTCTTTTAAAAACTTGCGGCATATTTTTGTAATTGAACATGGTATCTTTATTTTCAGGGACCTCATGGCCTGCCTGGCCCAAAGGTAAATTAATGGCTGTCTCAAATAGTCATGTTCTCGATGTCTGTGAAGTGTCATTCTTTGTTCTTTAATGCATGCAGCTATGTTTTGTCTGATGTCTCATTCAGTAAATGTTTCTGATATTGTTAAACCTTAAAGCAGATTTTAGTACTGATAGATAGCTTAAAAGATGTTAAATTTTCTGTGATTGCTTCTGGTTAGTATTTCTCCTGAGCATTGGCTGAATCCAATTTTGGTATTGATCTCTGTGCTGTGGCACTAAATTATTTCATTTCCTGGTTGTGGGCAAGTTACCATTCCTATTGCAATTGGGATTATTTCTGAACATAGAAGTGACATGCATTCAGGAGATGAAGTCAAACAAAACCCTCTTCCTTTATGCTCTCTTGCCTCTCCTACTTCTTCCAGTATGAGTGGCCTCTCAGTTTCTTTGGTGGCACATCCTCTGCTGACCAGTTCCTTCACACACTGTACAAGTTCCCTGCCACAAGTCTATTTGTGTATTTTCATGTTTTCCAACCTACAGTCCTTGATGAGGCAGATCTTCTGAGCATCTTCTACAGCATGGTACATGAAGATGCATTGTAGGGACTCTAGCAACATTCATAGTACTGGTGCTGCTATCAGGAATGAGCCTTTTAATCATTACAGCTCCCTAATCACATGCACCTTTCTAAAAGAGATATAAGATGAGGAGTTCTTTCATTTTAGTTTTTGGTGTGGCTTGTATTAAGTTGTGAGAAAGTCTTCACAGGCTTGACTTGTTATGAGACTATTTATGTCTTCTTGGCAGAAGAATCTGGAGTCATCAATTCTTTTTTTTTTTTTTTTTTTTAAGTCAGGTCTGTTCCATCTATGCACCAGACCTGCCTGACTTCAGGCTTTTGGCCTGACACCCGGGGTTTTGCAAACCTTCTCAGGTCTGCTTCCAAAACTTCAGCATTTTCAGTGCTACTGCTCTGAAAGTCACACTGAGTCAAATGGAAGAAGAATACAGAAATGGCTACTTAGGGTGCCAAGGGGGCACAGCTCTCTGGAGTTATTTAAGGCAGCAGACCTTATATACATTTTAAAATGTATATGATATAAAGAAGCATAGTACATCAAAGGGAAACCTAGGAACAAGGCCATGGGGAACAGCCTGGATGAAAAACACACACATTTCAGTTTCCCAAAAGAGGCAGGCCCAGTCAATACCCTTTTTGACTGGGTAGCCCTCATGCTGGAGCAGATTTTTGTGATGTGAGAATGATTTATTGGAAATTGCAAGCCCACCATTATCCTCTTAGTAGCGTTTAATGTAATAACCTATGCATAATTTAACAATCACAAGACAAGTGCCATTTCTTATGTTGTTTTAAGCCTCTCTGTATGAACACAGAAACTACAGACCTCCAAAACAGCTTGATGCTGTATAATGTATATTGCTGCTTTCAATTTGCTTGAGCTTAATTATATATGCTTAAAGGTTTAAAATATCTTTAAATGAGATTTTGGTGCAAATTCCAGTTTGCCATAGGGAAAAATATTAATTCCTTCCAAAACAGGAGATCCCAATGTAGAAGACTTTAGTTCTGAGGCTTGATTTTTCAGAAAGTTTTATTTCAATCTGAATCATCTGTGTAGAGTGGACTGTGGGATTTGAGGAAATCCCCAAAAGCCCCGATATGCGTGCTTAATTCCGACTACCTAAATAAGTGATCGTTATTAGGAAAGAATTCAAGAGAATCTGTTGCTCAGAAGTTTCTAGTATTTTCACACGGACGTCAATCTGCAGCAGAAATCTCCCAAGTGTTTTTGCCCAGGTCTGTATCAGTAAACTATCAGTAGGCCAAGAAGGCTGAATTTAATCCCTTGTTTTAAACTGGAATTTGCAGCCGTTTCTGAGGCTGGCTTCTTCTATCCCAGCTTAAGCACCCACTATAGCACCAAAAATTTGGCATTTATACTTTTACATTTAGGGTGAACCAGGGTTAAATGGTCTTAAAGGATTGAAGGGTGAACAAGGTCAAAAGGGTGACAGAGGGCCCCTTGGTCTTCCAGTAAGTAAAAAATCCCAAGTTTATTCAATTTCAGTGCAAATTGCAAGCTTCTCTCTCTGCTTATAGTAAACGACTCTGGTTTGCTCAACAGCATATGTAGAATAAGCCATGGTAGAGCCAAGCATCAGCCTGTTTTTGTTCGTCCAAGTCACGCTCAGTAACACCCAGTGCTGTCAGGTTTTTTTGTCATGTGTCACTTGAAAGTGTTCAGTGTCATGAGGATGCCATCAACCCCATTACATCCATCATTTTGTTATTTAAGTGTTGTATGGTGTTTGTGTTGAAAAGGGCATCTCCCCTTCCTCCCTGCTCCTTCAGTTATTCTTCCTCTCTTTGCACTACTGCAGTAAAATGGAGAGGTCTAACTGAGCAAAGTTAAAAATTGGTTTAGGGGCTATTTATTTTTTAATCATTTTCCTAAACAATGGCTCTTCAACACCACTGTATCACTATTTGCTTGGGTTTTTTTTTAATTATTATTTTCTTTCCCCCTCCCATTTTATTATGATTATTTTTTCCTCTTTTTTTTTTTTTTTTTTTTTTTTGTTTTTTGTTTTTTGTTTTTTGGCCCAGGTTATTCCCTATGCCCCGGGTAAAGGCATACGCTCCGCCGGTCCCAGCAGCCGAGCGGCCCTTTCCCCTGCTATTCGCAGGTGACCCAGCAGAGGTCCTCCCGTCCCCAAGGATGCCGACCCGGCGGTGCCGCAGCCCCGGGCGGAGCGGGGAGCGGAGTGGGAAAGCAGGAAGCGTGCTTGTTCCGCGGGCCGTGCGTCCTGGGAAAGAATGGGGCCATTGTAGGCAGGGCCCAGGCTCTGTTGGCTGCATAATGCGCTTGAATACTTCTTATCTCTGTTAGCAAACGCTGTTATGTTTTGCTTTGTGTAGCAGAGTATTCAGTATTGTTCTTATTTACAAACTGGAAAGCAACTGAATGACAAAGTAAATATTTGCGTGTTAAGGCTAAAAACACCTGACCTTCTGGTGTTTGGAGTACTTGTGTAGCCTCAGGTTTATTCTGGGCAAATGTGCTGTGGTGGGAAGGCGGGGGTGGGTCAGCGATGCTGCACTGATGTCAGAACCGGTTTGGGCCCTTGATGTTTTATGTGAGTTTTTAACTAACATGCTGTAGTAATGTGATACCCATCCCAGGACCCTGTCACAATTTGTACTGTACATTTGAATTATGTTTCTTCATCAGCACCACTTACTAATCTCACGTTCTTGTCACCCGTGTCGTACCCATCATCCATGCTTCCACCTAACCACACAGGGAGCATCTGGCTTAGACGGAAAGCCAGGACCCCGGGTGAGTCCCTTGTCTTTCCGTGTCACTGTGTTACCAAGGCTGTGCGCGTCTCAGCACACGTGGCCCAGAGGAATGAAGGCCACACATCGCAGCATCTTCCATGCTCTGTCACAGAGGCTTCAGGCGGCCTCCTAGGGCAATGTGTGGGGGGAAGAGAAAGTGATTCTCAGCAGAAGGAGGCTCTGAGCCTTAGAAATCTTGCTATTTGGTTGGATAGCTGCTGCACAGCCTGCACTGGTTGGGGTCTTACTTTCCTGAGTGAGGTTAGGGATTTGGTTTACGTAGGAAAGCGCGCTTGTTTTTGTGCTAATATGGAATCGGTGAAACGGAAGCAGGCATGCTGGGGTTCTACTGCAAGCATTGTTGTATTTAAAATACACTACATTCCTTGTTTCTTTACCATGATAAAGTGAATGGAGGATGGATCACCACAATGGGGTGCATCCACCCATAAAGTGAACGTTTCAATTTTAAAAAAAGAAATAAAAAAAACTCCAACGTTTAAAAGTAAGTATTATTTGAACCTTCAGCCTCTAGTAGCCAAATTTCTTTCAGTAACTTTTAAAAATCTTTGTATGACTTCCGTGGAGAAAGTTAAATCCAACTAGAAAAAAAAAAATGGTTACTTCGTAACATGAGAACTTATAGGTAGAGATTTGAAAGCCAAACGGATTTGTTTGCCCAGGTCCCAGCACAATTAAATCTGCATTTTCATCTGGTGATGGCTGATTCCATGTTAGTTCTTGGCTAGAACACAGCTGTGAAAGCTAAAGACTTGAAGGAACTGGACCTCTCTCTTACCCTCTTGGCTTCCCTTCACAGGGTGTAGATGGCCCAGTTGGTCCCCACGGCCCTGCAGGCCCCAAAGGAGACAGAGTAAGTATACACTCCGTGTGCTTTTCTTTATGAAGACAGTGCCACGATAGCACAATATCACATGGCTACTATAGTGTGCCTGGATGTTACTAAACTGAACGGTGTCTCATCTGTGTAAGGATCAACCCAGAACTGTACATACATACAGTCAAGTTACATGCACATTTATGTTTGGTTTGGTAACTCATTAACTTCAGAAGAGCTGCTGTTTTGTAATTACTAATCAGTAAGGAACTTACAGGAGTTTCATATTTACAGTGCTACACAGGACAGAATTTTGCTTAATTTCACTGATTAGTATAAATAGTTTGAGAGTATAAATTGGATGATAGGGTGATCTGGGCATATAAATATGCAAAGGCAAAAAAATGAATATTATGCAGCTATTTGCATTACTTTTTTAACTTGAAAAACGCTAACTTTTATAAATCTAACTTTCCTCTTTTTTTTTTTTTTTCTCAAGCACCGAAAATAGGAACCCTCCTATTTAATTTGAAATATTCACAGTAAATTTCCTCCAATGGGAATAGGGTAGGGCTCTTAATCTTTAACTATGAGCCTGTCATCTTTAACAATACTACTGCGAACTTGTACAACAAAGCAGAAGTGATACCTTACACTAACTAAAACCTCCACGGAGTTCCCAGCCCAGAATTATGCCTCTTTGAATTTCTCAGTTTAACAAAACAGCTGTGCTGAAACCACTTCAGACTTGCTGCATTAGGGACCAGCCATATGGCTCAGGTCCAGTTAGCTCGAACAGCAGTACGTCTGACAAAGGTATGTGTGACTCGAGCGCTCATTTCTACAGAGCTGTTTGCTGGGGAATAAATACAGGACGTGAAGCATGGTTCCAAAGCAGGAACAGTACCTTGCAGTTACTGCTCAGGCTCATTAATGGTTAGTCTTAGGGCTTGAGTCTTTCCTTTTTTTTCTTAGGGGATTACAGATTCAAGTCTTTTTTCAACTAAAACATAAGTTTTTTTCCTGTCAACTCTGTGGAAAGATGGTTGAATGTCATATTCTGCATTTCTGAAAATAACTTAGATGAGATATACATAAAGAAGTATAAGAGATACTGTATTCATAGATTATGGTCTTCAGAGGCAAAGGATGTGCTTACCTCTGAAATTTCTATTAAAAAAAAAAGTGCTGTGATATAAACTATTTTTCCAGTGTACGGAAAATGACTAAAATCGTTCTTCCTTACACAATTCTCCAAGGTCATGATAAGTCATATGGCTGGATCTAGAATTAGGCCTTCCATGGCTGTTGACAAGAAGTAGTTAGAAAGGAGACAGGAGCTGCTGACATGTAAATCAGGTCAATAATTCAATTTGCACGGAGGGACCGATTTGCAAAAAATACTGAAACTAAGTACATTAGTACTACGCACACCCACTATTTTCTGCGTGGCCAAAATGAATGGGAGGAAGTTCACAAGGAAGATGGAAGGACTTTTTTTTTCCAAGCAGACAACTAGCATGATTATTGCTGTAATCCTCTATTTAATAATTCAGTGTTGTTTGGGAAGAGGAGGTGTGCATATAATACTTACCTAATAGGTGCCTGGGGTTGATAAATGTTGTGTTATCTAAATAACAAATCATGTATTTTTAATAGAGCCTTATAACTTGTATTTGCAGCTGTTTAACTTACGTGAAAGCAGGATGAGAACACGTTTTTCCTGCAGATTTCAGATTTCACCTTTTAATTAAAAATGGTCCACAATGCCACCACTCTGCCTCTGGACAGGGTCACCTGTTTCCCCGATGATAAGAAAAACCTTGGGCCAATATTAGCCTAGAAGGGCACTAAGGAACACGAGTGTGAAACAATCACGTTCTTAAAGCCACATTATTTTAAATTTGGAAAGGTCTTCTCACTTTAAGAGAATACTTGTAAAATGCTGGTCACTGTTCATTTATGACTGCTTAAAAATTAAGGAAGTAAAGTATAATCAAACGAAAACCTAATTATACCTTCTGTAGAAACCACGGCTTTGTTGTTGCATAGGCAACATTCGATGAATTAATATCACATAGTTTAGAACAATGTCTGTAACAAATTTTAAGCTATTGAAAATGGCATTTTGCTTGGTGCTTATACAGCTTGTACTAAGCCCCTTTGCATGAAATTCTTTGCAAAGAAGGATTGTAAGTGGCCTCTGAATCTGCCTTTGTACCTGTTCATCTCACACTGGCATTGCCTTCAGAGAAAATAGGGAATGTTGGTACAGAGACAAACATCCTGAACGGCAGCCGGTGAAAGGGACGTGCGAACCTGAAGCGCATTGATAAGCAGAATGTGCATCCATCTTCCTGTCAGTCTATAAGAACCTGGAGGAGACAAAAGAAATGAAATAACTAATATCAGAAACACCTGCCTGGATGGCAAAGACCCATTTTTGAGCTTGTTTTTGGCTATTAGACATATAGTCTGTGCAAGGCTGTCATCACTACACAAGTTCTGTACTGGGAAGGAAAATGCATTTAATTTGGTTAGAATGTTTGTCACTGTGATGACGGTATGAAAGCTCTTTAGCGATTGTAAAGGAGACACCAATTATTCAGTCTTATTTATGTAATCTATAGCTCATATTCACCTGTGATTCGGGAGACTAAACTGAAATAGGAGGTGAAGAAGCAAGCCTGCAGGTTTTGTTCTCTGGGTGCTGATGAGTTCTCTTCCCCCCAAAAAAATCTTAAAACCATTGCTGAACTTCGCAAATGTCTGCTCCCTGAAGGAAAGGCTTCCTCGTGATTGCTCAGGGCAGCATGCCTGTGACAATTCATCGATCTTATATAATCCATAAGCATTCAGGACCTCATCTGATATTCCAAACACATCTCAGCATGTGCTTTGGATTGGAGGCAGAAATTGTGAGATACAGCTCTCTGAATATATTCTTACATAACAGATGCGATTATTTCCCTAGACTGATATGCTAAGCGTTCAGTATTTTTATGTCTACCATATGCTTAGGCTGTCTTGTGGGGACTTTGTACAGTCATCTTTGCTGTTTGAGACTGGAAAAAAAAGATACTTAACTAGTCTTGACATATTTCAAGTATCTGTCGAACAGTTTTGTAGCTGCTATATACATAGGTCAGCACATTAGTTTCTTCTCAGCAGAAAGTTTTAAAGCTGCAGGGGATTTACTGCTCTGTAAATGAGCTGTTGCTTCCCAGTGACTCCTATTGCTCTGCCACGGTATCCAGCCTCAGCGCTGCTCAGAATGGGCTGAAGATTTACAGAACAAAGAAGGATCGGGCATTACACATTTGAACTTCTCTTGACTGCAGTGCAGACAGACAGCATCAATCTCCATAAAAATGTGAAGTATCTAAAACAATCAAATGCCAGCTTGTCTGAAAAACTCCTTATTGCTGTGATTATTCAGCAACAGGTTCAGACTCTCAGTTTATCCTGGCCTACTATTTTGTATTATCCCATCAATGCAATCTAGACTTAGCCATGTTCTTTTAGAGCTGGGCTAAGGGACTGGCTGCACAGGTGCCAGCACTATTAATTAGGCATATATATACATCGTTGTCCTGTGCTTTTTGTAATGAAGAATAATGGATTAATACTAAGTAAAATAATGAATTAATACCAAGGGTGCGCTCATCCTTGCATGGGTTAATGCTTACCAGCTCAGCAGGTTTTGCTCAATCATCAGTCTTGATGATCTACTGGAGAGCACAGATGATTGGTACTGGCAACCTGAAATCTGTCATCTAGAAACTTCATTTCATTTGGAAAAATTTGCTCTGTATCATATTGCAAAACGATGTTCATAGCATCCCTCTAGATGCTTCTTCTATGGATTTTAGTGTGGCATCTGGAGGAGTCTCTCTACTTGTTTTTCCTGCACAGCAATAAAGCCTTGATTTAATAAAGGAGAGTATTTACATCATTAATCTAGAGTCTAATCGAGCAGTTAACAACACAGTACAGTGTTGTTATATGGGATAATCCCTGCAATGTCACTGGGAATAGCATTGCCTACTTAAATGCAAGCTTTGATTGACATACTGTTTTTGCCTGTCACCTTGCCACATCTCAGCTGCTGTGCTGGAGCTTTTACTGAGTGCAGTGCAAATTCAGTTTGAAAAGTATTTTAAGTCATTATGTTGTTTGAAAACAAATATCATAAGCACAGAAAGTCACTTTGCCTGGAAAGTAATTCATGTTTCCTCTCCACCCCCAAATCATTTACCAAAGATAACAGAGCTTTGGATAATTTTTGCTCTGAAGATTTAGGAGTGCCTAAGTCTTAGGGTAAAGAAAGCACTTCATAGACATTGTTTCTGTTTAAGCCTGACAATAGTTTTGTTTGTTTATTCTGTAATCTCTTTTTTTAGGGTGAAAAGGGAACTGTAGGTGACCCTGGACCCAGAGGACCCTATGGCTTGCCTGTAAGTTGCATGTAGCTTGTACCTGTTGTGCTTTTCAACACTCCTTGATTAATCTGTGTGCTTTATGACTGCTTTTGACCCAGCAATACAACTGGTTGGAAAAGGAAAAGCTAGATAATAGTTCCTGACAATGCAAGGTCATTGGCTGGTGTCGCAGAGGTAGGTTTCTGCTCATGCCTGTGGTTATGCAAAAGTAAAGAAACAGACCCGCCATTGAGCAAGTGAGACTGGAATTCAGGTGCTCTTGTTTCTGCAGCTTGCGGTCTGGGCTGCCAGGGGACAAACCAGCAGGACTTCAGGTTTAAAGCTCTGCAAAGGAGCCTTGCAGAGGCTCCTGGAATGTTCGTATTTCCTTGCTGCAAGGCTCCTTTGCATTTTGTTTGACGCTGCAGAGACATCAGCTTTGTTTGAATTCCGTGCATTGTGCTCAGAAGCACTTTGAGAAAGAAGTTTGTTGTTGATCATTCCTGGGTGGAGATGGTCTGTGTTAAACCCAATGCGTAAAAGGTATTGGCCAGTCCTAAAATATGAGTGAGAACTTCCTTTGCCTGAATGAGAGTAACCCTCCTGAAAGGAGTTGTTTACTTTGCTGATGTGCAGGTGTGCACATGTGGGTGTCTCATCTGCACACTGACACAAGAAAAGCTGCGCCACTGTCCTGCACAAGGCAGAACCAGCCTCTCTGAGAGCCTGCAGCACCTCCATACCCTATCCGGCCTAATCTGTTTGGGCCAAAATTCATTTAAGTTGAGTACAGGCTTGGGGTTTAATTGGATGCATTTAATTGGATCAGGAGTCAATGACGAGATGGTTTCAGGCGGTGTGGAATGCTGGATTAGCTTGCAGTGCATGCTTACTTGAGGGTCATTTTTTGTGAGTTCATTTAAAAAAAAAAAAAAGGGGGGGGGGGCAGTTTTTGTTTCCCCTTGTGATGTATTTTTAGTCTGCTCCTGGAACCTGCCTACAGCCCACAGCAACATTTTACAGTCAAGTTATCAGTTCCTGGAAATGTTAAACACTGACCAACGTGTCCTTCCCTAACAGCAGTGCTGGGTGTGCGTTCTTAGCTGCGCCACTGCAGAGAGCGAGTGCAGAGCCAGGCATCGAGTTGGCCTCGGGTATCAAAGCTTAGGGACACTAACAGCTTATGTGGTTCTTTGACAGGGCAAAGATGGCGAACCTGGCCTTGATGTAAGTAATATGTATGAACAATGCCTCACAATGGTAGGTAAGCCTCTTGCGAGAAATACCTTAGTGATAACATGTTTGTTTCCATTTAGTGTGCATGCAGTACCTACAAAGAGTGCACTAAATGCTGCATTTGCTGTTTCCCTATGATAAAGGGAACCAAGGCTGTGCAGTGTATAGCCCTTGCCTGAAGACCCTGCCAGACGTAATG
This sequence comes from Numida meleagris, assembly GCF_002078875.1. Taxonomy (NCBI): domain Eukaryota; kingdom Metazoa; phylum Chordata; class Aves; order Galliformes; family Numididae; genus Numida; species Numida meleagris. The sequence continues at coordinate 42,795,888 of NC_034412.1, forward strand.
CTTAGGAATATGAGTAGTAGCTCCTTTGGAAGTCAAAATACTGCTGCAATCAAACCTGTGGCTCACTTGGAGCAGAGCAAGGAGTTGCTAACACTTGATTAAGTAAATTTATCACTAATTAAAGACAATTATTCCATAACTTCCAAGTGATGGATTTAAAATTATAGACCCTTTTTTGGCATGCTAAAAAGACTTTCTGAAAGCTTTTGTCTCTCATCCATGGACATCCATAACTTGGAGGAGTCTTCTCCAAAAATTCATAGCATGCACCGATTTGAGTGATCTAATTTCTTTCCCTTCCTGGCAAAATGGTGCTGCCAAACACCATGGACTTGTTTCACATGCTCTCGTGTGCATGCATGTCAGCGCAAAAAGCACATGTACATACAAAGCATGCAGCGAGATCACGTTTTTTGCACATTTTCCAAGAGTATTTAAAACCTTAACCTGCATGTGAATAGAAGTCAACCTACCTTTGTCCCTTCTTTTTATAGGGTTTCCCTGGTCCTCGAGGAGAAAAGGGTGAAATAGGAGAAAAGGGAGAAAAGGTGACCGCAGTGTTATTAACTGTTGCTTGGTTCCTTGGCCCAGTCAGCTCTGCTGTCTTTGTTCGATAAATCATCCCATTAAACCTGCTCTTTGTTTTCCCTGTGTGCCAAAAGGCAGCTCGCAAATAGACACTGAACAAAATCCCATGTTAGAAAGATCATGAAAATTTATGCACAGAATGAGTACTACCAACGTGTGCCAAAGCACAGCTTGTTCTTACGCTCATTTTCTCTATCCATCCTGCACTTGTTGAAAGTTCTTGTCAGCCTGAAACTCTTAATGCAGACATCGCTGAAATGAGTAATTTTGGTAGCAATTTCATACAGGAGACTCTGAGCCTCGGCAGTATTTCAGTGTAACTGCTGACCCCAGCGCACTGTGTCTGCACACACTACCTCTCCCATACCCAGTGGCAAAGGACAGGAACTGTGATAATCTTTACTTCTGGCAGTGGCTTATTTACAGCTAAGACAAGCACTCGGTGATGCCTGTGGACTGAAATTAGATCTTTCTTACACTACATTTCTAGTAAACCTATCAGACACTGTGGGTAACAGAAAAGGCCTGACGTCATTTTCACTGTCCAGACACGGTGGCATGGAAATTTGTTCAATAAAACGCAATTTAGGGCTAAACGTGTGTAGAGAAAGACTCTCTTCAAGTAAGTTGAGATTAGCAAATTTCTAGTTAGGTAACTTACTTCAAATTGAAATGTAAAAATTAATATCACGACTAAAACACCGTTGAGAGAGTAGTGACGCTTGGTTTTTTTCATAGATATGCCTTGATAGGCGAGTAGCTCATTATTTCAGTTTTGAGAATAAATACTAAGCCAATAGTTTTTGTTTTAGCCTGTCAGTAGTTCGACAGTAAAACTACATCAGTGTTTGCATTATAATGTCTGCTTAACTTGGCTGTGAAAAAAAAAAAAAAAAAGAAGAAAGAAGAAAAAATCTAGCTCCCATTACTTCTATGAAATTATAGTCCAGGAGCACTTAGCACAAAAATATTTGTACAATTGGTTTTATTATTTCAAGTTATATGAATAGAAGTCTTTTTACTAAAAATCATTTCTTATGTACTACATTCTGCCTTAGTAAAGGGTTTTAGAAAACCACTAGAAAGAGAATAGTGGTTCAAATTCCACTTATTCAACTTTCCTACTGCCAAAAAGGAAAAACCTTTAAGAAAAGATGTTACGTGAGTAGGGTAGGAAAGGAGCCCTGATCCCCAAAGTGCAGCTGTCTCTTGATACAAAGGTTGTTGGAGGAGTACTGAGGTATCACCAGAATGGCCGGGAAGGCATCATCCTGTTCCCTTACCCCCTGTGCTGCCACAGCTCTGCATGTGGGGCCACAGAGATGATTAAGGGCCTGGAGCATCTCCTTTATGAGGAAAGGCTGAGACCTCGGACTGTTCAGCCTGAAGAAGAGAAGACTGAGAGGGGATCTTATCAATGCTTATAAATACCTAAATATGTCAACTGGATGGAGCAGGGCTCTTTTCAGTGGTGTCCAGTAAGAGGACAAGAGGCAATGGGCACAAACTGGAACATAGGAAGTTCCATATGAACACAAGGAAGAACTTCTTTACGGTGAGAGTGACAGAGCACTGGTTCAGGCTGCCCAGACAGGTTGAGGAGTCTCTTTCTCTGAAGATATTCAAGACCCATCTGGAAGCTTTCCTGTGTGACCTGCTGTAGGAAACCTGCTTTAGCAGGGGGTTGGACTAGGTGGTCTCCAGAGGTCTCTTCCAACACCTACAATTCTGTGACTGGAGACCGTGCCAGCCTGCCAGCCATAGCTGTTTTACAGAAGTGCCACAAACTGGTGTTTCTGTAGGCAATGAGGAAGGACAGGAAGGAAACTACTTTTATTTCTTATTCATCTGCATGATTTTTCATGCTCCATATTTCTGATGGAGTTCTATAGGCCTTGGTAAGGAGGTTGACTTGAGGAGATCTCAGCCCATGGGAAAACTGGTCAAGTCCTCAGGAACTCAGACTACTCTCTACACGGATAACTGCTGTGTTGCTTCAAATAGGATCACAGGTTTGCCCTGCAGAGCTTGAAGTATAATTAGTCACCTGCTGACAAATCAACTTAATGAAATAGAGGTCCTATAGACATAAAGGAGTCAGAAATCAAACTGTACTATCTGTTCTTATAATCATTTTTGAAGTATGTCCTTGCTCCGTGCTTACAGCAACTCACAGTAAATATATCTGTGTTGCGCTGAGCACAAACATGAGATTTGACCCTGAAGCTGTTGAGCTTCTGAGCTGTAATGCCATGCTTCTAGGTTTAACATGAAAACTTAGCCAACTTGTGATTTTATATATCACAGCCTTACAATTTGGTTCAGAAGGGTAATGTTTGGGCTGCTTTTTTCTGGCACACTGTTTGGCACACAGAAAAGATAAACAAGGAACTTCGTTCCTATCATGTCACAAGTGTGATATGTTTTGTTTACGGAAAAGATATTTTTTCATTTGAACATGTCAAGTATGCTATGATGCTGAATGAATAATGTGCTTTCCTCTCTATTTAAACATGTTATAGCTAATTATTTTTCATTTGTGTAAAAATGCTTTTTTCTGTCTGTGAATGAATTAAGACTTTCCGTGCTGGTGTGGTACTAGTTAGATGTCTGTTTACTATGCTTCACCAAAACCCATCTGTCTTTCCAAAGGGGCATTCCTTTCTTCTCCTTCTACCTTCATCCCCCATAATTCCCCTGTCTTTTTTACCCTTTTCCTCACAAATTAAATCCTCTCAATAGCCACAACCTCGCTTGCTGGTTCTCCGATGTCATACTAATTTTCCTATGACTATTTTTCCCATTTCTTTGTGATATTCCTGATTCACTCATCCTTCCTGTCCCATTTTTTACAGTCATAGCCCAATTTGTTTGTTTCTTTTTTTTTTAACTGAACCTTTTTTGATTTTTGTGAAATTGAGAGCAAGCCTGAAACTCATTTACCATTGTGATCAACTGGTGTGAAATCAATTAGAAAACGAACTCTCCAAACATCTTATACTGCTTGAAAGTGAGGTCATTTTTGCAGGTAGCTTTATTAAAGGGATCAACTCATTCCATGAGTAATCAAAACACTGGAAGTTCTACATTTAAACAGAAAATTCAGTTCAAAATCAAAGGACTTATACAGTAAAATAAGAAGGTGAAACATTCTCTGCTGTTGAGAGAACATTTAAATAGACATTAAGTGAAGATTATTTAAATATTAGGCTATCTAAATAAAGAAACTCTAATGATCCCTTCTAACTAGTTTATAGTATCAAGGCATTATGAACTCTTTGAAATTGCCATAGCACCTCTCCATCAAGCAGTTTGGATGCTTTGATTCCTTTAACAGGGTTTGAAACAAAGGTTCCCACTGTATTTAGAGTGATAGGAGCGCACCCTTGGTGAAGGCAGCAGGTTTCCATGGACATAACCAAGAATAGGATTTTTCCCAAACTCTTGTCAGAGTGCAGGAGGTCAATTCAGCAAAGGATGCACCAGGCCAAGTTTACCCTTGATGTGTCATCATAGCCCGTGACAGAATTCTGCCAGAGACTGACCGTACTGTCCCTTCTGAAGTTTCAGAGAAACTATGCCAAAGTCCTCCACTCTTGCAAAGCTACTTTTGACCAGTGACAAATCTTCTGAAGAAGATGATGAATCTATGTGCACTTCAGAACTGTCATTTAGAGCAAATAGGAAACCTCTAATTTTGGACTATGGAGTAGGGGGATTTGCAGATTCGCCTCTATCTCAGGAGATCAGTGATTTCAAGCCCTGTTCTAGGATTCAAAACATTCATGATACTGATAGGAAATATCAGCAACACAAACTAATACCAACTGATTGCAGTTCTTCCTTATGATCATATAATTTATTTTTCCACATAATGCACCAACCAAACCAGAACACAGTGGTAAGTGTCCTTGCAGCTCTCCATTGGCTTAAAAAGAAAAACTCAAACTTTTCAACCAGTCTTTCTTTTTTTTTTCCAAAAGAATGAATCATGTTTTATCCAAACCATTGTATCCACAGGGGGAAAAGGGAAAGAAAGGCAAAAAGGGGCCTAAAGGGGAGAAAGGAGAACAGGGTGCTCCTGGATTAGATGCACCTTGCCCATTGGTACGTCTCACTTGTGTATTGGACAATTGATCATCCTGCTGTAGACTGATGGAATGAGAAATGAGGGGAGAGGAACAAGCACCACCTAATGTGTCATCTGTTGCGCTTGTTAATGCAGCATTATCTCAAGATCCACAAACTAGGGAGCAGAGTTGGTTTTTCAACCTCCTAATTTGGTTTAAAGCACCAGAGTTAAGGCCTTCAAGCAAGATTTGGTTGTTTTTTTCAGTATTTTCTGCTGAATGTTGAAAAATAACCAAATTCAGTGTGGGCCAGAGTCCCTGATACCACAGGTTGAAACTACACCACTGCCATGAGCTTGCTCCTCTTCCCTCTCTGTTGTTATTTGTTTGCTCCAGCTAAGTCAATACCGAAGGCATTTCCTTGACAGTAACATTGCAAGTTAATCTTTACAAACAGGGATTCCGTGGAATTAAGGGGGAAAAAGGGGAGCCAGGCCAGCCTGGCCTGGATGGGCTGGATGCCCCTTGCCAATTGGTACAGTATTTCTCTTTCCTACCAACCCTGCATGCGGTTCCTTTGTTTGTAGTCAGCCGTTCTCAATGTAAAGTAATATATTTCTGCGCTGACTTTACATTACTCACATAACACATGCATGTGCATGAACAAACCAGCTGCTTTGGTGATCGTAACCATAAAGATAGAGCACACTATCCTGCTGACACCTCAGACCTAACTCTCAGCAGTTTGCTCCCACATCACATGGCAATTTATAAGTTTGCATCCTTCCTACATTTTCCCTGAGAATTGTTTGCTATTTTCCTCGCAAAATGCCTACTGCCTTACTGACCCTGAACCCAAGTCCTTGTAGAACCCCAGCACAATCACCACTTCTAATCAAGTCTGATGACTTCCGTCTGCACTGGCTCCGTTTTAAACCCTAGCCCATTCGAGAGTTACTCCGCACCCTGGACTTCCTTTCAAATCCATGTCGTTGTGGGTGCATGTTTTCAGGATTTGGCCAAAATGAGTTTTATGTAAAGAATCAGAAAAATATTATTTCTGAAAATCAAGTCATAGGTTTCCAGTAAGCAAAGCTGGAGCCTGACCTCTCAGACCTTACACAAGCAATAACTTGGTGTCTGGTCTGTTCGTCAAATAGTAGTTAAATAGATTTGGAAAGGAAAGGCTTACCTGAAGTTTGTAAGAGGATAACAGTCTGCTGCCCAAACCCTCACTGTCTTTGTTATTTAATGTCTCCAATTTAATGGTGTCACCCTTGGAACTTACCTTCCTGCAATACACACAACACTTCCTCCACTCTATGTTAGCATGAATTCAAGTTCCCACCTATACTAAAATTCTACTCGTTGACCCTCTCCCTTGTACCAATCTGGCAACACTGATTTAATGGCAAAGTAAGTTTAAATTATTTTCCATTTAAAAACTAAACAAACAAAAAAACAGTCCTACATTCACATTTTCTAAAGAAGCAAGGAAGAATTAATTGTTCACAGTGAAATTTGATCTGCATGTTCTGATACTGTTTGTTGATTAAGCACGGTTCTCTAAGATGAATGTTAAATCAAGTAAATTTTCTTTCAACTATACCTCTTCTAATTTAAGGTCAATGAATTTTAATCTTAAATACACAGACCACTAAGATTAGTCCATACTCCATTTCATTTGCTTCCACTTAATGGTAACCATATCTCATATATTTTGTTGGGGATAATCAAGCATGTCTTTGTAATTTAAAAATGTTTCTGTCTCTTTATTATCATTTATATCTGGAGGCTCACTAACATTTGGTGATGAATGAAAATATATTTCATTTATAGGTCCTTACCATAATAAGCTGCTAAGTTAAGCAGCATGGTTTCTTCCTTTAGGCAGCAGGCAATTCCCATTAGATTACGTGCACGCACATTCAGTAATTCTCATTAATCGCTATCTTTGTGTGCAAATCCACATAAGCAGCATTATTATTCTTTATTCTAAAAAATGTCAAGACCTGAACTTTTTGCTGCTCATGTATAGTCTGTTAATGTGATATGTGCTCCTAGTTCTGTGTATATAACTCTTTGATGGTAAGCCATATGTAAGCTGGAATTAGTTCCATGAAAACCTGCGTTATCAAGGTCAAAAATTGGCTCTGATCTCCGTGGGTGCGTAGAAATGTATGAAAGTAGGGTAGTGACAGAAAAGAAATGGCGTGACACTCACCAGCCCTGGCACTAGTGTTCTCCTCTGCTGTGTCATTCAGGACTGTTCAGACTTTCAGAGTTTGCTGCATTCAAAAGCTAAGACTGAAAGTGAACAGAACAGATCCTTGCTGAATTTGAGTCTCAACATCTTATCACTGAAATAATTTTATACTAGGGGCCCAGAAAAAGCAATACCCTCCAGATAAAAGTGATAATGGTTTTTGCTCATTGATCTCGTACATTCAGCTGTAGATTGTTGTGAATGACAGATTATTTTTAAAATACTAAGTTGCTCTGACAGCAATGGAAAAGTGATTAAGCTGTCCTTGCAAATAGATAACAGTAAAAATGATTTAGTAAAACACATCTTTATGGTAGAGAGGCATGTATTTATTTACAGGGCAAACCACCTCTCCTTTGGCTTTTCCTTCACCTTGAGAACAAGAGAGATGAAGTTAGGAAATGGTAGCTACCTGTTCAATAAAAAGACAAAGCTGCTCCAGCTGTTCTAACAGATACAGACAGAATAGCTGTGCTATCAAACCTAACTGTGCTCTTTTCATTTTTTTCCTCCCATGGAAACAGGGTCCTGATGGATTACCAATGCCTGGCTGTTGGCAAAAGGTACGATGGGTAAAACTGTTCTCCCCAGGGCAGCATGTCCTTGGCACATAGAAAACCCTGTCACAGTCACACTGAGCAATACTTTAGCACCTCTTAGACATCTCGATGTATGCAGCAACGCAAAATAAGACCTCTCCATGATAGCAGTTGGTATGATGAGGTTGTAATGTATATAGAAGTAGTATCTCATTGAGGCAGTGTTTTAGAAATAGCTGGCATTAGATTTCTGGAAAATCTAAAACGTTTTCATATGAAGAGTCGCACATCCTTTAGTTTCAGTACGTGGCCACTGCTTCCAACTCTTTATAAAAGCTCAGGGAAATCTGAGGAGAACAATGCATCCTGTCCTTCTCTGCCTTACCTTTCCATTGAATACATTCTCCTGTTTTGTTATGTTTTATACTAATGATAATGGTGTAATTAGTAATATTATTCTAATACTAATGTTAGTGGCAGAATTTTTTTAGTGCAGATTTAACTTAGACAGTGCTAGTTTTAAAAACAGAGTATTCAGAGTAAAGATGTAGGTGGAGCAATACGTGAGAAAAAATAAAGCCGAAGTGAAATCCTGGCTGCATTTATCGCTGAAGAGTTGCTGGTGCTACTCTTAAAATTCTGCCATATCTATGTATTTGAAATAGAAATCAGAAATACTGGTTTACTAACCTGATCAATCTGTGTCTCTTTTTGTCTCTGCAGTGATGAATCTAACCTTACGAGCATGAAGTTGTGTATATAGTGCTCCACTTTTTGTATTTATAGTTGAAAACGGAAAATTTGATTTTATGAGTCTGAGAGATGTTTACATGTAGCTGCTTCTTCTTGTTTGCAATAGTCCATGTGTACATCTTTTTTCACTTACATCTGCAGTTAGATGATGTATAACTGCAGGACAGACCTGCAAAGATTCTCTCTCTAGAGATATCTATACAGCGATCAATAATATAAATCTGATTATTTCTGTAAATTCTTATATTTTGGCTTGTGGACCTGCATGGACAATGAGTGCCATGAACTAGTTTACAAGAAATTGTGACCAAATAAGAGCTAAATGCTATGAAATGTACTGTACCAGCTGCCATTGGAGTTTACTGACTCAGCTTCCATGTCCATCTTAAACGCTTCACTGATTCATGCCACCACATCTGCTTCTACAGACTAAAAGCATGAGTTTGTGTGCCAAACCTGCTTGTTGTGTGATCACGTCACGTGCTAAATGGCTGCTCACGGTGACCTTTGATTCCAGCTTCTGAATTGTTTCCTTTTGTCATCTCAAGGGAGTCACACCATGGCTTATTGCTAAAAAGAGATAAAGCAGAGGAGGATAGAAAGAGGCCTTGAATTTTTGGGGAACACAGTTCCGGCTGCAGGTGGATGGCCTCCAGTCTTGTGGGTCCCTCCTGTCAATCAGCATCGGTTTGCCTTGCACTGCTCACAGTCATGAAGACATTCGCGATAGGCCCTGTCAAGTGCTTAATCAAGGAGGAGGGAAGTTTGAAGAAGAAACCAGGCTTCTCTGTGGGTTGTTTGGAAAGGTTACAGAGATGCTGCGGGGATCGCCTGAGACCAGAAGCTTCTCAGCCTTACTCCAGGACTGGCACAGTCTGTGCTGTGTTTTGTTGCATTTGGGGACTGCTGAACGAAAAAGCATCCTTGAGACAGGGATGAATCGGAACATCCTCCCTGGGAGGATAATAGAACTGACCAGATCCATGCGTACCGTGGTGTGGTTTTCAGGTGATGCAATTTAAATTACATAAAACTAGCTGAACTTCTCTGCAGAATTTTGGAAGCTATGGTTAGTTTTCCTGTAACAGTTGCCATGAAGGATACGTTTCAATAATCTATTCAACATTTGTGGTGTTGGCATTGAAGAAAATGCTTCAAGTCACACGCTCTTCTTGTTTCAGTATTAACAATTTTTTTTTCTTTACAATCTTTAAAGCCTTTAAATGTAAGAAAGCAAGAAAAGAGTTTATTTTTGTTTCACAGGCTGACTTATTCACCTTGTTCTTTTTCTGCTGTTGTGATGACCTTAGTGGATATTGTCACCCATAAAACATTGGAGAGAAATAAGTCTGTGATGACCGCTGCACACGTCATCATACCGCACTGTTCCAGCTGTGGTACTTCTCCCCATCTGTTCAGGTGATGAAGTTTCTAGAGGTACATTGGAAAAGTTTTCCTTCTCTGCTTTTTTTATTACTAGAAATACTTAATTCATGCACATTTGTATAGTTTTTGCCTCAAGGTTTTTTTTTTGTTTTTTTTTTTTCCAATTTTGAGTCTTCATATGGTGCTCTGTAGTTGGAGAGACTAGTCTGAGAGATGGTGCCATATTTGACAGATGGAAACTTTTTTATATCACTTCAGTTTCTAGTATATAGTAGGATGATCACAAACTTTTTTAGTTACTTTTCTGAGTATTGTCTTTCATATGTAGACCAAAACTAAAATCAAGGAAGGCAGCCTGTCTCCATCCATGTGTGGGCATCTTGCCCTCTTGGAATACACATTTTTCCTTGCTCAGTCATTTCTAAGTTGTGAAGATGGGGACCTGCTGTAGTTGCACTTTTCATATGGCTTTTCAATATCAGATCAATATATAGCCACTATAATACTGTCTCTCACTCTGCTAAAAATGTATTGCTATCTTTGTGTATCAGAGACAAGAACAGATTTTCTTGGGGGTAGGAATCTTTCACAGATTTTTTTTTAAAAAAAAATTATTTTAGTGGCCTCTATCTAATAGTACCTTACTAACAATAACAAAATTCCAACACTACTTGTGTGTGTGTATATACATAATATAATATATATATATTTACGGCTCAATTTCATCTTTCCAACAGTACAATATAAACAAATGTTCACATATACGAGGAAAAATACTTGTATTTGCTTAAATTTTCAGAAATGCAAGTATGAATCTATATGAATAATTATATTTACAATAATAAAAGCCTTCACATGTCATAGATTCATGTTAACAGAGTGCTACAGCACTAATGTGAGCAAGGGACTTCCCACAAAGGGGACAAGAGGAGCATCATGTATAAATTGTGATTGATTTATTCACCAGATTGCTTCTGCTTGCTTAAGAAGCACTGTCTCAGAAAAGCAGCACTGAGGAGCAAGCTGCTCTCCTGACAAGAAGCAGCTCCTTACTTACATCTATGCCCTGACTTGGCATGGTTTGGGCTACCTATGTTATAGATGTGAAGACAAGCAGTTGCATGTTTTTATAAAATATCAAATACTGGCACTCATACAGTAAGATCAGATTTATTTATTTTTAAAAGGTCCCTCTGATTATTCAAATGCAAAATAAAGTGGGATGTTTATTATTTGGCTAGACATCATTTGCCAATGCCATATTGAGAGTGTCTACAAACACAACGTACTTATTTTAAGAAATAGCAACAGAAAGAGCTATGCGTTTGCATGCTGTCATTAGCACTTTGATATTTTTTAAATTTGTATATCTATATCTTTAAACTGTCAAGATAGCATCCACTTCTATATGCCTCAATAAAGCCAGCAGAACTTTGGTTCGCAGTTTCTTCATTCAGGAAATAAGTTTTATAGACACTACTGCTAAACGTTAGTCAAAACTCATTTCTCCTCAAACTCCTTGACAGTGAAACCCCACTGATGAAACACTTAAGCACCTTTATACTCACTTTCTTTTCTGTCTAGCAAAATGATTTATTTCTTTAACTCCTGCCACGTAAGACTAAGGAATACTGCTGTGGTTTTTGTGGTTGTTGTTTTTTGGTTTTGTTTTTTTTCAAATAATGTAATTTAACTTTTTTAAGCCTATTGTTCATTTTCATGGAAAGTTCATTCCATATAAAAGACCACGGTGAATAGCAGATAATTTCACAGGTTAAACTACATAGATTTGATGCTAAGATTTGCATAAAGTATTTGCATCTTGAAAGATTTACTTGAGATGAAACCTGATAGTACCTAGAAAAGTTGTGTTCAGTTAAAAAAAAAAAAAAAAAAAAGGAGTTGAGTTTAATATTTCATCAGGAGAAGCACCCTGTGAAGACTTGCAACATGTTTGTTTTCTAAAAAGCAATTGCTTTTGGTGCTAGTATATCTTTTTTCTTTTCAGGGCAAAGCCGCAGCTTGAACCACCTGTGTGTTGTTTTATCTTTTAGTAGCATTCCTCCAAATAGATAATGATTTGCTTTGCTTAGTTTGGGATAGGAGCAGTAGTTCCTCTACCAGTCTTTTCAGTTGTACAGTGGTGTTGGTCTACACCATTTCTATACCCCTGACCTTTTCAGGTATGATTAGTTCTTTTTTCTTTGAGACTTTTCAGTATTTGTTTCATATGAAGTTTTGTAAGCATCTGTTACTCAAGTGTATCATAACCACATTGTGCAGAAGTCCCGCTACAGAAGCAGTAAGTCTTTTAAGCACTGTATGAAATATGTCTGACATTGGTCCTTGTCTTCATATCCATAGGTTAGTATGGGGAACCTTTTTCAGGATATTTGGGACACTTTTTTTTTTTCCACTGAGATAAAGCATGAAATTTTAATTCATGGAACAAATATACAATGTATTTTTGATCTATATTTTTATTTATTGCTGATTTTGATGTCACGTTCTGGTATTGTATCAAGGCAGAATGATGTTCTTCATCCAGCTGTTTAGATTCTCTTTTTGTCTACCATTTAAGTATTATGAATGAGTTACAGAATCGTCAAATCAGTGTACCTGCACATGTATAAAGTATTCTGCTTAAAAAGGGATTATTCATGTACAGCGTGGAAAGGTAGCTTTGGATCCATTAAGAGTTAGTTGTAGAAGCATGCATGTGGGCATTTGTTACTCAGTTGTGCCAACGGAAAAGGTGATGCAACCCCAATGGAAACAAGTGGTCCTTGTGGGAGGGTTCTGTGTTAGGCTGGGGGCTGTGTCAGGACCCTGGACCCAGCCAGCGTTTAGAGTTGCACTGACTGCCGCACAGCTGGAATTTTACACCTGGGCTCAGCCATGCAAGGTTCTTCACTTGGCTGTGCCTCGCTTTCCCTGGCCCCGGAGCAAGGAGAGCGACGCATCCTTCCCTCGCAAAGACCTAGGTATTGTGTAGTAACAAGGGGAATATTAGCAACTTCAGGTGGTTTTTAAACACTTGCTGGCTGCCTAAATCAGGCAAAACACTTTGCTCACTACTGTCAGTAAAAGCTGCATACGCACTCTCTAATGTGATAAAGATGCTAAAAGAAACATAGTAGTCGACTTTTAAGTTTCCTGTTCTCTGCTACTTAACCACCTTAAATTTCATTTGCAAATCTCTGTATTTTACCTAAAGAGAGACCTAAATTTTCACACTGAAGAGTGATACAAATCACTAATATCTGCAACAGTAGTGGTCAAAAGAAAGTCTGATTTTTAGTCACTGCAAAATAATATTCAATTTCAGTGACCAGAATCATGGCTAACACCTGACTTGTTCTTTTTTTCCCTTTCTGCAACTTACTTTTATGAATCTGAATGTTGTTGTAATGTATAAATGAAGGTTTTCTTGCATCCTCTGTAACAGAAGTATTTTACATGGTGGTAGGAGTCATTAAATGATGTTGAAAACAAGTGCCTGCCACCATCATTTCTGACAGAATTTGAGAAAGATACTCCATGAAACCAGAGGAGTTTATGTTTAAAAAAAAAGCGGAGTTGGAGTGTTGTTTTACTTTTGTTCTATTTTTAAGATGCATCCAATTATCAGTGCTGCTTGGAAATGGAATTTTCTTTGAAAAACAGGGGGCCTTAACTTAACGTGGGACCGTGAGTGTTTTACTTGTTTCTATTTTAAAAGGAAATTGTATGAATTTCCCAGATACTATTGGTACTTGCACACTTCTCAGAAGTATTATGAAGAGCTGGGTTGGTGGAAGGATGTTTTACATATTGTTAACATATATGTGGATATTCTTATATTATTGTACATGTTTGGGAAAATATCACACAACTTTAAAAATGTTACAAAGATGTATGTATCTGACTTTTTCCATTGGAAAATATTATATATTTTTATTTGTATTTTTTACTTTTTTAAGTTCATCTATATGTGCAGTTATTTTTGTATTGCAAGTGGTCTCATAAATGCAGTAGAGGAGATAAAATACAAAGAAAAGTAATTTGGCAAAGATTACACTGCTTTGGGGGGGAAACACATAGGTCAGTACCATATTATCAGTCCTATAAATATTTGGAGTGTCTTAACCCTGTAAATATGTCACAAGACCTCTTTTGATGAGTTGCATAAAGAATTGCGAGGTTTTAATCGCCCATTTTAATTTGTTATTAATTACCACTTTATTGTGGCCTCTGGTCCTAACTTAATTGAACCTGATCAAACAGCATGCTTTTGTTTTTATTATTAAAATTTCTCCTTGTTGTTTTTCAGTTGTATGCTGTTTTGTTTTCTTTAGTTTTGTACTTTGGATTTTGTTTCTTGCTTGTGAGAAGTTGATCTTCAGAATTATTTTTACACTATTTATGATTTATTTTCATAATGTAAAAAGTGTGTAATTATTAAAATATCAATTCAATTATTGGTGCTGATTTGCATAGTTATAAAGTTCTTTGTGTTGCTGCAAAAAAATACGCTCTAGTTTGTCCGCAATGGAAAAAGTTTGTGCTGCATTGTGCTAATTTGCAGTTTGAAGTCTAGTGTGGGTCATGTCAGTCAGTATTCACATTAGCACAAAAATCAGGGCCTTGGCAACGTGTCACATTTTTCTACAGTGCACAATAAACAAACCACTCACCTTGCTCTTCCCATTCTTAATGTACACGTGGCGCTGAGGGACATGGGTAGTGGGCACAGTGGGAATGGGTCAATGGTTGGACTAGATGATCTTAGAGCTTTTTTCCCATCTTAGTGGTTCTATGAATACGTGTTTTCCCTTCAAATCATGTCTGTTTGGTCTCCTTTTCTAAACAGACAGCAAAGATTACAGGTGTCCACAAAAGTTAAATGAGGAAAAGCAAGAGCCTTTTTTTGCAAACCTTAGAGCATCTCCTCGCTCTGGAAAAGCTGCAGAGGTTAAGAGTTTAAACTGTTGCTTAAGCATCTTAGGGTCCAGAGAAATAAAGCTGAAAATCACCAGTGGATCCTTACTATGATATTTAAGATGAAAAATAATCCCGAACTATTGAGAAATGGATACACAAAAGGACAGTGTCACATGCAACAGTATTCACTAGGGAATACAAAGGTCTGGTCTCTTACTATAAATCTGCTTTGCTCAAAAAAGTTGAGGCGTAAACATTATTACAAAATGGTATATTTTCAAAAGCATCCTGTTCTCAGAGGGCATATTTTTGCAGGAGTTTCTCTGAGGAAGGGATGGTTTTGGAAGAACAAGACACTGGGTAGCAGCTGTAACCTCTTCAAAGCATTATTTAAGTGTTTGGGTCTTCTAAATCCCCAAATATTTCAGACAAACAAAACACTCCCCATTTTTCTCCCTTCCTTCACCTCAAAAATGTATTCATTCTCGGCTGTAAGAGAGAATGAGCACCATGGGGTTTTGATGTCTCCTCTTAAGTCTTGGTAATCTCTCTAAATGTATATTCTTATCTAGCTCTTAGGGGTACTAAAAATAGCTCTGCTCCATTTCCCAGAGGAGATGCTCACAGCACAAAGCTTAACTTAGCCAGCATCGCCAGCAAGGCTGAGAGCAGATGTTCTCTGGGGCTGCAAGTAATCTTTGCTTTTGCTGTGGTCACTCTTGGCTTTTTCTCTGTACCAGCTTCTCTCGTCATTTTGATTTTTGTTGTTCTTTTTCTGTAGAGGAGGGAGAGTGGTTCTTGATACTGCTGCAGCTGTACTGTCAAGAAACAAAAAGCAAGTTGGAGCTGGATGTTGGGCCCTTACACCGCAGCACAGTTCTGGGCCTGCCCTGTCCTGGCACTGCATGGATGTGTTGGATGGTTGTTTTTTTTTCAGATACTTACTCTTCAAGAACTTATCCCATAATAGACCTACTTTCAGCAGTGCACGTTTAGCCTAGCATCACTTTGTTAGCACAAGGTCAACCGTTCCGGACGTTTTCAGCCTTTATTTCCTCTCTCAATTCCATAGCTGCTCTGTTGTTAACCAAGTTCTGTCTGCAGCATATGATTTTATTACCAGTGTAGTAGTAAACCACGAGCTCTGGCTGCTGCTGAAACTACCTCTCAGTAGATTTCCCATTCAGGGATGCTACTGCCTCCCTGTTATTTTTCAGTATCAGACTTCCTCTAAAGTCAAAGCTCAGCTAACCCATCTACTATAGACCTTTGATCTTACTGCACTGATGGGACACTGACGACTTTTCTCTCACATTCGCTCCTTTCCAGATCCTTCCTTCATAATTCTGTGACATTCTGAAGCACCACATGGCTGCACAGGAAATTTCTGCCACTTCTCCCTCACATTTTTAATGGAACTTTCAGTTAAATTAATACGTAAAGGCTGTTACTCAGATCCAGTTCTGCTTTGTAGACCTACTAAACCTGCTGATCCTTACCTGTTTGTAAAATGGAGTCCATGGCAATCAGAAGAGGAAAACAGAAGTTGCCCTGTATGTCCCTACCTCACCTAGCTTCACCTGGTGATTCAATTCTAATAACCGCACAAAAATAAATATTAACATAATAGAAGGACAAAACAAGGAGCTGACAAAACCTTCGTGTTCCAGCAAGTAGTAACAACCACACCCAAATAAATGTGAAAAACAAAACAAGGGACTGCCAAAGCATTCAAGTAATGTTCCCACAAACGCAGTCTTTCTGTCTTCCCAGGGTTATGAACTCATCTGCTTTTTCATTGAGATCTGCTAGTTCCCAGTCTGAGTGCTCACAGGACATTTTCTCCCTTTTCCTGTCTGCAGAAGAAAAATGGGCTGCTTTTAAATGCTTACTCTAAAGTCGGCGCTTAGACGTTTCACATACATATGTGTGTGTGTACACTTATATGTATATCGATATACATGGATTGTATTTTTCAGGAAAATACCATACACAAACCTACAACAGGAGAGCACGTTCTGCCAGTGTAGCTGTACTCGATGTGCTGTAATTTGTGTCTGAAGTCAAAAGTGGTCACAGCTCCTGTCACATCAACTAAGATGCAGGTCTGTGATGTGTGTATGCCAAGACATAATGTTCAGTACTAATATATGCTCTTATCATTTTTGTATGTACAGATTACAGCCTGGCTGAGTTTTCCAAGCAGTCATGAGCTCTTGCTGGCATCACCTTTTGTCTGGCTGCTCTGTCCTGGAACAACAAGTACCTGGCAATTTTTCATGTGCTTGTAGGAGCTCTCCTGTCTGTGGCACAAGGTGCTGTGATGTAACCGAGTCTGCCTGAGATAACATACATAAAAACAAATATGGCATAACAACAAAAGCAAACAAAAAAATCAACTCTTAATATTATGATATTCATAAAGCTGTGTGAATATATTTGCCCTTTATAAATGCAGAACTGCAAACACTACTGGCACGTTCAGCACTGAAATGATTCTCTACAAACATCATTCAGGAACCAGCTGGCCTGCAAATGGCTCTGGAAGGTAATGCTGGCTGCCCCTGCAAAGAGTCAATGGGCACCATGTGCCTGCCTTTACCTTTCTGAGTAGAAATGTGTTGTCAGTGTGGGTCATTTTCCATTGACCAGCTATAATGGATTCGCTTCTCAGGATGCAATTGCAGCGTGCAGGTTTTCAGAGGTTTGCCAACTCTGAAGCAGTATTTAGGGAGAGGAAGGTGTTTTACTGGACACTTTGACTTGCCGGTGGTAACATTTCCTCCTTTTCATCCTCCATACAGAGAGACAGGAAAAGATGAATTAACATTTTCAGAATGTGAGCAGAACAAGATGGAGAAAACAGTATGTCTACTTACTTAAATAATATGTAGTAGTAATCCTCTATATCACAGAGAAATACCTGTTACTCCACAGCATCATGGCAGGAGGTGGAAGGAGCTGGAAAGGTCCAAAAAAGCTGAATGGCGTGCTGCTGGGGAGCCCTGTGTCTCAGGCAGTGTCTTTCAGCTAATTGTGGGAAAAAGCCCTCCTCTCCTCTACACGTGAGATGTGGCAGCCTGGTTCCTAATTGTATTGGAAGAGAGTGTAAAAACCATTAGTCAAGAGGAAAGTGCATTTCTGCTGATACATGTCCTTCTGTGGCTCTGAAGGAACAGATGCAACCTGCCTTGTATCAAACTAGTTCCCATCCTTCTCTTAACTTTTCAGATGAAGTTTAGTATCATATCAAGCAATTGCTAATACAGCATTGTTTTGCTAAAACTGGAACACAAAGGCCTGATGTAAGCACGACTGGCTGCTGATGCATGCTTGTAAAAGAGTAGAACGGCATCTTGCACAGCCCTTATATCTCCTTGTGGTGCAGAGTTTCTGATAGAGCGAGACAGGGCAGGACGGCGCAAGCAGCAGCTGCTTCCCAGCACCAGCAGTGCCAGCAGCCCCGGCGAAGGGACGCGCTGTCCCAGCACCGACAGAGGGCAGGCAGGCACGGGTTGAGGGAAAAGCCGACGTCCTGAAATACCTCCTGACTCACAGACTGCCGTGCTCCAGTCAGTGGGAAAATGCTGTGTGCGCTCCAGCTTCTCTTTACATTACCAGTACAAGAGGACTGCAGTTAGATACAGTGTCTAATGTACACAACTGGAACCTCTTAAGTCCATGTCATCTCTTGGCTGTAGTGGGCTCTGAGGACTGGCGGCTGCTGGCTCTCGGGGATGCGGAGGTGTAGCTGCTGGGGCCTCTGCCACCTGGGCTGCATCTGCTTTGCTGGTTGGTGACGTGAGGCTGCTGATGAAGTGGGGTGTGAAAGCTGGGAAGCTTCAAAATTAACACAGGCTGAAGAAAATGCCTGTAGGATACAAACGCTGCTGCTCAACTAGAGAAGTTGGGAGAAAGGTGGCTTACTTGGCAGAGATATAAAAATATCTAAAAATAAGGAGGTATGTGTCTTCATCTCCAAACGCTGGGATGACTAACTCGGTACCGACCTAGAAAAGTCAAGCCGCAGCAGCACACAAAGCTGTGTGGATTTCCAGACGTGCTCTGACCACCCATGCTGGCACAGCGCTGCAGGTGGCACAGCCCAGCTGCAGAGGGGCAGCAGGGAGGTGGGTCCAGGTTTTGTAGCTCAAGGAGCTCCGGATGGTTTGTGGGTACACCATGGCAGAGGAGTGGTAAAGCCAAGTGGCTCTGCCAGCAGCTTCACTTGCTGTGTGGAAAAGCAATGCTTCTTGGTGTCAGTGCCTCTTTCTCCCATGGTCTTTGGTGTCCAGTGAAAGTTACCACGGGTACCCATGAAGGAATGCCAGACTGTACCAACCCAGGTCTGTCTCAGTGCTGTGGGTAGCAGGAGAGCATGGGACTAGTTATAGTTAGGTGCTGCCAGCACTAAAATAGGATGTACCGGTGCATCAGAGTGCCAGGACCATAGCCCTGTGCTATGTGCAAGTACACACTTACAAACAGATTCTGGGAGATGGAGCAGAACTGGGAAGGTGCTTGAATTACAGCCCCAATTTCGATCAGATCAATCACTCAGGGTCACCCATGCGTGCTGTGTGACGAGAAGAACGAAGGATGGGAGGAGAGCAGCCTGCTCCAGGAGTGAGGCTCCCCGTCTCCCTTCCGTTTGCTGCCTGACAGCTCACACCGCCTGGCACTGCTGGGTGAGGAGCAGAGCAGGGAAGGAGGGATGGAGGGAGGGCACGGAGGGAGGGAGAGAAGGAGGGTGGGAAGGAGGAGGGGTTTGGCGGGGCCGGCTCCGGGATAAGAGGCGGGGAGCCCCTGGGCTTCCCGTGCCGCGCCGTGCCATGCCGGGCGGGATGGAGGAGCGCTACAGCAAGGCGGAGACCCTGGCGCTGCGGAGGAAGCACATCGGGTAGGGGCGGAGGGGCGGGCGGGAGCGGGGCTGCGCCGTGGCACTCTGCTTCCAGCATGCAGGTGAAAAAGATGCTGAGATTAGAACCAAACCTGGCTATTTGCTGATGGCATCCTAAATATGCCGGATGTGTAGAAAACTCCTAAAAAATTAGGAACGTGTGGCCTCGTAAAGCACGCGCATCAACTTTTCCATAGGGGCTGGCTGTTGAGGGAGCTTCCCTGCACGAGCGTTACACTGGCTGGGTTGGGCAAACGCCAAAAGCGTCCTGCAGAAAGGGCTGGCACCGAGCAGAAGAGAACAGTGTCATCCAGAAGTGCCCCATAGTAATGGTGATGATGAAGCGTGCTTCTTGTAAAGTGTAGCAGAGGAATAGCTGAAGACAGCAGAAAAGATCTATGCAACAGGAGTGTGAGATGTGAGAAAGAAAGCAAGCAGCTTCACTTTCTAGGAGTTACCTCTAGGCTTACAGGGTACCAATCTCAGTGGAGCGATCCAATAGAGGGATGCGTGAGGAGCACTGCCTGGGTTACCTGGAAACAGATGTGTTTATCCGAGGCTACATAAACACTGCTAAAAGTTTATAAGGTTTTCCTTCTGCTCGGTAATGCCATCCAACATAATTCCATAGCTGGCGTGTTTTCCACAAGGGCAAAACAAAGTGTAAAGAGTCCTTTGGATCATGTCACGAGGAACCCGAGTTCTGCTGGAAGCCAGCATGATTTGGATGCTTACAGAAAGCTGCTTTTAAAGGCTTTACTCAGAGCAATTGATTTCAGAGATACAGAGATTTTAAGGCCTTCTCAGCACCTCTGAAAATAAAGCCCGCAAGGCATTAGTGTTTTGTTCTTGAATGTGATCTCTATAGCTGCTAGCTGTTGTTTAAGGAACTTCTTGCTATAGCATAAAAACAAGTCGTAACAACTTAGCTGTATTCCCAGTGAATTTGTTGGCTGGCCAGTCCATGAGCCATGTAAACAGAAATGCAGCAGGACCTACAGGCACCCGGACTGACTCACAGCCACTGTGCTCATGGGTACACTGCCAGACAGAGCCATGGCTTCAAATGCCCCTGCCAAGAGCTGCTCCTGGTCCCAGGTGTGGGGAGGTGGGCACAGGGTGGTTCTTCACCACTTTCTGCTCCCAGCCACTCTGTGGAGGAAGGAAACTCTTGTCTGCAGAGCTGCAGCAGATAACCCCCTACCACTCCTTTGGGAGGGGGAACTTCTCAGAGAACTAAAATGGTATTATTTCATACAATTTTTTTAGGCCTTCCTGCAAAGTTTTCTTTGCCAAGGACCCTCTGAAGATAGTGCGTGCTCAGGGCCAGTATATGTTTGATGAAACTGGAGAAAAATACTTAGACTGTATCAACAATGTCGCACATGGTAAGCAGTTTATCTTGTAAGAGTGCTTCTGTTGCTTCACCTCTAATAGGAATCCTAATGCACTGGTTTCAAGTGACTGTGCTAGGGTCACAGGCTTCTCTCAGTCTCCTTTTGTGGTTCAGTGACCGACTGTTTGCTAGTATTAACTATTTTCTTCTTTAGTTGGCCACAGTCATCCCTATGTGACAAAGGCTGCAACAAAACAGATGGAATTGCTCAATACAAATTCCCGGTTCCTGCATGACAACCTTGTTCAGTATGCTCAGCGTCTTACAGCTACCCTGCCAGAGAAACTCTCTGTTTGCTATTTTGTTAACTCTGGGTAGGTCTGCTCATTTATTTTTTGTTAAAGCTATTTTCTTCTTGTTTAAGATGTACGTTCAGAACAGCTTGGTCCACTTCTTAAATTTGTGAGAGTATGACTTAGTAATAAGCGACAAAATGATTTCCAGTACTGACTGATTGAAGGACTTAGTATGACGACTCAGTGCAAGAGAGCCAACTACAGAACATTAGGAAAAAAAAGTTGGGGGGGGGGGGACAAAAAATGAAAATTTAGACAGCGAATTGGTGAATGCTATGTATAAATGGACATATGACCTTGGAAGTAAGTAGCTCCTTCAGATGGTCTGTCCAATCTGTCATTACTGACTGTACACAGCAGACAAGCAGTAGGAACTCAGGCTGCTGTAGGTCAGGCTGGAAGCCTGGGGGCTCTCAGCAGGAGCAGATCTGTGTCCTCTGCTGCCAGATGGTGCTGGGAAGGATGGAGCCATCGTGGAGGTGCACACAGGGCTTGCATACTCTGTAGCTTTTTGAAGGCTTGCAGTTGTGTCGCACTTCCAGCTGCTGACTGCTCTGCAAAGTGGTCTCATTTGTATCAAGAGGAGGGAAATGTGTACAAGCAAACTGGGGGAGTGAAATAAAGCATCTCTTTGTTTGTTGTTTGTACAAAGGGCTGATTTTGATTCACTGTCTTAAATGGCATTTACAGTCTCAACCTTAGCATTGTAATCTGTATAGTAACAGAGCCTGCTGTGTCTTGGGCCTACTCTTCTGTGTTAGAACAAATTTTAGTTGGGAGCCCTTCCTCACTGTTTTGTGGATGTCTCTGCTACTATGCAGGTCTGAAGCAAATGATCTGGCTTTACGACTGGCTAGGCAGTACCATGGACACCAAGATGTGATCACCCTTGAAAAGTAAGTACACAGAACAGACTATGTGAATGCAGCCAACAACTCCTACAGTTACTTCAGAAGCAGCTTTGCAGCAACCCACTGCTGCTTGTACTGTCTGCTGAAAGAAAGGCTTTCATAGGAGAAGAGGTCAGGAAATAAGTTTCCCTTTTCCACATTTGGATAAACACAAGTTCTGAAGATTTGTAAACAGCAGAGATTCTCAGGCACCTGTTACAGGGATTTCACACAGAGCATCTCAAAGCAATTCAGGCCAGAGACTTGGGTGTTAGTCTGAAACATCAGTGAGTGGTCTAGCCCATGGGATGTTCTGGAAAAGGGCTTTATGTCACACTCTGCTGGAAATGTTCCTTTATGATGATCTTGAAAGTCTTTTCCAACTGAAATGATTCCAGGATTCAATGATTCTAAATAAATAAATACTCCATGGTTAAGAAGAAAGATCCTGGGGCTCTGTAATGGTGCTGATGCTCTGCTGCACTGATGCTCAGCTCTTCTCCACTGAACACGGGAGTAAGCACACAAGACTGAGCAGCTGTAAAATCAGGAGGAACTGAAAAGGCTGTCAGTCATGGAGAAGGTGGTTGACCATGTCTCTTGGCTTCTCTACCCTAAGCAGAGGTGTAGGGTTGCTTATGCTGCTGTAGGGCTCTATCTTTTCCTCAGCCTCCAATCAGAAAATCCAGCCAAGGCAACTGCAAGAGCACATCTTTATCTGAGCAGCACAAAGCTCATTTGACTCAGCTGTAGTCAGATCACTGCTAGCTCTCCTTGACTATGTGGCCTCAATTTGGAGCCACTGACAGTAGCTTCAGTAAGGAGAGGTTGATGATGGAGCTGGCTCAGTCATTCTGTTTGACTGCAAAGTCCTGTCTTCCTGAACACAGTAGGGTATTTCCTTGCCCCAGCTCTCCAAAACTCTGTAGGGTTTTGCTACATCTGTGGGCCCAGGGCACAGAGTGGGTTTTCTGTCCTTTCTCTGTCTCTGGTGGCAGATTTTGATGACTGACAGGAGTTAAGGAGAGAAGAGAGTGCAAAAAAAAAAAAAAAAAAAAAAACAGCAAACCCTTTTGTACACTACATCTTCTGCAATTAGATTGTGACATGTCTTTGAGGTTGAGGTTCCCTTTGCATCAAGCTCACGGTTGAATAGAAGTGTTTATTCCCTGAATGAAGCTGCTAAATGCCTTATGTTCAAAAGGCTGTGCTTCTTCATTTCCAAGTCAAGTTGACCTCAGTAGTAGCCATTTTTAGCATAGTTATAAGGCTTTCATTATCCCTCCTTATCCTGAGATTGGGGTTGGTACAGTCAAGACTGTAGGGCCTTTGGGCAGGTAGTATGAAATACGAACCTTCTGCTGCAATGCAAACTCTTAAGAACCTTTGCAATGTTATTGGAGTCTATCTCAGAAAGCTTGGATTGGCCAGAGTGGGGTCTCCATGCTGGAAGGAAGGTTGCTGGACCCACCCTTCAACTACTGCTTGTAACTGGTGAGGGCAGACAGTGTTGCAACCCAGGGGACAACATCTTTCTCTGTCCTTACGCTTGCATCTGATTTAATGCAAGCAAAAATCCTCTCTCCTGGTTCCACTCTTGCTAGCTAATTAAAGCCAACAGCAACCTCATACTGCGTTGAGAGAAAGACTGAGTGAATTAAACCAAGATCCCATCACAAACATTGCTACTGTGTTGCAGATACAGTCTCTTAGTCTGTTTTTTTATAGTATAGTTGTAAATTTAGCTCTTCTATAAATTTGGTGAAAAATGACTTCAACGTTTAACACTCATGCAGTGCTTACCATGGCCATGTTACATCTCTGATTGACATCAGTCCCTATAAATTTAATCAGCTGGGAAAGGACAGCAAGAAGGATTTTGTGCATGTGGTAAGTGTGCTTTTTTGGTTTTGCTTGCTTTTTGTCATTGTTATGCCTGTTATGCAGCATATTCAATTATTCACTTCTGATGTAAACATACTTTCATTCTGCTTTGTTGATGCCAGTGTACATACACTTGAGTATCGGTGGCTTTAATACAGCACAATTGCTTGCTTTTGGATTTCAAAGAGAGCATTCAGCTGTGAAGCTGAATTCCATCACAGTGCGACAAGTATCCCAAGTCACTGCACTGTGTAGATACATAGTTTGAAGAAGGTAGCCAGTATCTGTTGTGTTAATTTGGCTAAAGATATGCAGGAATTTTGAGTCTACTACCAAAAACCACAGAGGCAAAGCCTGCATATACACACAGTTCTGGGCAGAGAGCTCAGGGGTATTCAACTGACCAGGATATTGCTTGATTTCCAGCCTAATCTTGTACGTTTTATCAAACCAAAATTCACTCTCAGAGAAGTACATCAAACTACAATGAGGTGTTCCCTATCCAGACTTATTCAAGTTAACCACACTGTTAGATTCATGTCCTCCTTTTTATAATTATTCCTTTCCTTTATTTATGGAACTTCTCCCAATATTATAGAGGCTTGAAGTTCATGCAGATTATTCCTGTGATGAGGACACTGAAAATCAAGTGACAGATTGGAAAACCCACTTTTGCAGTTGCAGAAATGGAACATCCTCCAATAATCTAAAATAAGATGAAAGACGAAGACTCAGTATTATGTCTTAGGCGAGAGGAGGGATGGTATTGAAAAGGTGGATGAGGTAAATGTCTTTTAACAGTTGCCTCCAGTTATACTGAATACATGTATCTGTGTGGAAAGTCAAAACTTTATCCTGCTCCAGAAACGCAGAGCAAGAGAAAAGAAACAGGAAGTAAATGTTTCACAGAAAGACGGGCTTTAAAAAAAATTTTTGGTCTTTTCAGGCTCCTTCTCCAGACATCTACAGAGGGAAATATAGGGAAGACCACCCAGATCCAGCAAGTGCTTATGCTGAAGAGGTGAAAAAGATTATTGAGGAAACACAGAAGAATGGACGCAAGGTGTGTGTCCTGTGCTCTAGAAATGCCAAAGCTTCATCTATTAAGTGTAAAATCAGAGCATGAAACAGGAAACTAAGGACATATTCCTCTACTTAGTTTCCTCTCTGTTCAAAATGTACCATTTTTCAACCAGATGCTCTTGTCATAATTTTCCTAGGCATCAATAAAAGACTCAATTATACAGCTGTAAATGAGCAAATACAAACAAAGCATTTTAGTTCCCTATTTTATGCACTGCACCAGTAGACTGTAAATATGTTAGGGCACAGCCAGGCTTTGAGGTCAGCTGAGAAACAACACCACAAATTCTAGCAAAGATATGTAAAAGCATCAGGGATGGAGAAAATATGGTAGACAAAACCTTGACATTACATTTTTGATTGCAGTATCTTAAGATAACTTTGAAGTCATTAAAAAAGAACAGTATTTTAATCAGATGATCTTGATTTAAAAAAAGATAACTTTAAGCAGGCTGCTTACAATGTGTATTAATATTTTGTACAGTTGCACTAGCATTCTGGGACATGTAGGGCTCGATTCAAAGCCCCAAAGTCAGTGGAGATTAGAACAACATGTTCCCTTCTAGTCCAATGGACTTGTATCACTCTTCTTTTAATTTCTTCATCAACTTTTTTTATTCTCTACTAACGGATAGTTTTGTTTTTTTTTCTTCCTTTGTTTCCTTTCTTTTGCATATTTCTTAGGTTTTGGTGACATAACCTGTGGCAGGACAAGTTGTGCTAAAGGCTAAGCCTCACATGCTATGGGAAGCTTCGTACTCTTTGGCCGTAGCATGCCTCTTCAAATATAGTGTACGGTTCTTTACACGTTACTGCTCGGCCTTGTTTCCAGGAAGACTGCACCAACCCAAAGAGACCTCTTGATGATCAGGGAGGGGTCAAAAAGTGGTGTGGGGATGCAAACCCTTAAATAGCAGACTTATGCTGAGACTTTGGGGTAATATTGTATCTCTGCTGCATAGACACGTTGACATGAAACAAATTTTGATGTTCCAGTGTATCTGATCCGCTGCTTTTGCCCTTCCTGACTTGAAATAACTTTCTTTTTCATTCCTAGCAACTGGAATTATTTCATCTGTAGATTTTTTTCTCCTCTTTTGTCAAGTGCCTCATGCTGATATATCGCTAGTTTAGTTATTTGCATTAGGCAGGGGTGCCCAAAGCATAGCCTCAGGTCTTCTTCCAGCTCAGATACTACCCAACTCCGCCTGGCGTTTGAGATTAAACAATTAAGCTGATCATGTTACCGGAATGTTCTGGCATTAAGCAAGATTTTATTCACCTCTTAGAGAAAACTGGA
Source organism: Numida meleagris (assembly GCF_002078875.1). NCBI lineage: Eukaryota > Metazoa > Chordata > Aves > Galliformes > Numididae > Numida > Numida meleagris. Next base: position 42,822,162 of record NC_034412.1, read on the forward strand.
AACATTGTTGTGTTTCCTCCTGTAAACTGAAATCTGTAAATTAACTTACAGAGCTCCCAGTAGCCTGTCCACCAACACCAGTGAGTGTCTTCAATTTCAATGGCAATAAGATCGGGAGTTAATGGAGGCCCTTGCACTCTCATCAGATTGCAAAGGTGACCCTGGCTACTGCAAATCTGGGCACCCTAGACTGAAAAATGAGTAAGCTCTCTAGCCATAGCTTCTCAAGAGCCCTCAACTGTCCAACCCAGTGTGTGATTTAATTAGGGCAAACACTTAAAAGTTTATTTCTAGATTGTTAAATGTTTGTGCAAAGGCCAAACAGATGAACATAGCTCTTACCGGAGTTTGTTTTTTTCAGATTGCTGCTTTCATAGCTGAATCCATGCAGAGCTGTGGAGGCCAAGTAATTCCACCTGTGGGCTATTTCCAGAAAGTGGCAGAGTATGTACATCACTTCAGAAGGGCACGCCTGGAAAATTAACCAAAAGCATATGTTTTTCACTATGGGCTAATCAAATCATTTCAGTTATCTCCCACTCTTGTTCTGAAGAGTACAATCCCACTTCTATTTTCTGTGGAACATCAGCTGACTAATTCTTTTTAGCTAGATAATTGTCTGTCTTTTATCTTCAGGCTGTAAATTTGATGGAAGATGAAGTTGAACCACCAGAGAGGTAGCCCTGCAGTACAATTACAGTACTCCTATTTTGCATCAAAGTATTAGCTATTTTTTTGTTAACAATTAGTCAACTAAATATTTTGTCAATTCAAATAGCTATAGCTCTGCTTGACAAGTTTCCACTTGCTGTTGCACATTCCAACGCTGCATTATCACACCAAAGGCAAAACAATTGGCTTGAAATTAAGTCATTCAAATACAGCTATAAAAAGTAGCTGAGCATACCTCAGAAATTCAGTAAGTGAGCTGTAGGTTTACTATGGACTGAGTAATAGCCAGGTCAATGAAGGATGAGTAGTGCCTGAAGTATTTGTAGTACTACTTGTAGTGCTCAAGTACTACAGCAAAGGAGAAACTCAGGTTACTCAAGATCCAGATGTCAGGCTGTTCCTGAAAGCAGAGTCCTGGCAGCGATTTTTGGAATAAGAGAGGAAGAACCAAGCTATTCTTACACAGGGATGTATGCCAGGGGGTTTGGCTGCTTATGCAGCTTCTGAGCATGGTTGCTAGAGCACCAGCACTTAAGTTCAGTACCAAGTTGTGTTTCAGCAGTCATTTTCTTTCTTTTTTTTTTTTTTCCTAACTTGGTTTCATAGTGGAGATTTTCTGTACTGCAGACATCCTTGTCCCAGACTGCCCACTTGAGACCAGTCTGCAAAGTCAGTCATATCAACTGTTCTATTTATTTTCAGATACGTGCATGCAGCAGGTGGTGTATTCATAGCCGATGAGGTCCAGGTTGGCTTTGGGAGAGTTGGGAAGCATTTCTGGGCTTTCCAGCTGCAAGGTGAAGACTTTGTGCCTGACATTGTCACCATGGGAAAGCCCATTGGCAATGGCCACCCTATGTCTTGTGTGGTCACAACAAGGGAAATTGCCGAAAGGTTTGGTGCCTCTGGACTGGAGTATTTCAATACAGTAAGTTTGTATGTGAAGGTTTGTCCATTTTGTTTGTTAGTTTACATTTAGCAGTTACGAGTTGTTCAAGTCATTCTGCTAACACCTGCATTCTTCATTACATCACACGGCTAAGAGCTGGAGTTAGCCAGTCTATTTAAAAACAAACGGACCAACACTAGCCCTCTGGCAAGTCATGGAGCTCAGCTCCTACGCATACAGATAAATCATACCTTAACTCCCCTTTCTCCCTTGCTTCATCTTAAATGCTGACCATGTAACATTTCCTTATCCAGGATAGCTCAGCTATGGGTGCTGTGCAGGTGAGGTTAGGCCCTGGCAGAATTTCCTGTGCAGCTGTCACCTAACAAAACTGACCTTCTACCAGGAAACATTTGAGTGGCATGCATGCCACAGAGGAGCAGTTTTCTTCTTATTTAGAATCCTCTTTTCTGCTCCTATGACTTCTTCCCAGCTGCCATTAATTCCCCCAGCTTTCAATGGAGTTTATATAGTACGGTTCAGGAAACAACAGATCTGTAACCCACTGCCCTTCACAGGAGCATTTTGTCTGCATATGTAATCAGAAAACCACGAGAGCAGCCTGAATGCTTGAGCTGTGAAATCTTCAAATTACTGAAACCTGAAGCGGAGGAATGGGGAGCTCCCTTCCTTGGGATTTGCTGCACTGCCCATGGGGAAATGCCCTTCACAGCTTGCACAGCACAAAATCTCAACCTCTTCAAGCTCTTCTCACTACATGTCACATAGGAGAGGGCAAGCAAAAGCTACGTGGATTAACACAGATGAACATTTCTGATGGGTTTTGTTTTCCTGTTGTCTTTACTATCAGTTTGGAGGCAATCCCGTGTCTTGTGCTATTGGTTTGGCTGTACTGGAGGTAATTGAAAAAGAAGATCTCCAAGGAAATGCTACACGTGTAGGAAGTTATCTCCTAGAATTGCTTGCTGAGCAAAAGAAGAAGCATCCCTTAGTGGGAGATATCAGGTGGGTTCCTTATGGCTATTAAATGTTTTAGAGAGAAGAACTGATAGGAAAATCTGCAAGTCTGGAGGTGAGGGGAACACAGAAAAAATATGCCATGATTTACATGCCACCTCCTTTTGAAATTGGACTACCCAACATCAATACCATAAAGAACATATTTTCCAATAAATGTTTCCATTCAGCTGTTTAGCTAGGGAGTAAATGTAGCCTAGAAAGGTTTTGGGAGCAGGTAAGAGAAAAGTCCATTGTCACACAATAGCCCAGCTGAAAGCACACTCTTGGGATGATGGAACCCTCATTCAAATCTTTAGACCATTTCATTTGGAGATGTTGGTGTGGGTTCCCCTCACCTCATGTTAGTACCATGATAAATACCTTCAGTTTTGGGTTTGTTTGTTTTTCTTCTTCATGATATTCTTGGTTTTTGCTACCTATCTTCCACAGCACTCTCTTTTTTGAGGTTTGCAGGATGAGAGAAAGAATGTAGCCTTAATGAGGCAGCTGGATTTATTCAGATTTAGCTGTTAACCCACTTTACCAGTATGAACACAGGATTTTATCTTTCCATATTTTATTGTCTTCTCCAGGGGCATTGGATTGTTTGTTGGTGTGGATTTGGTGAAGGATCAAGAAAAGAGAACCCCAGCCACAGCTGAAGCCCTTCACCTCATTTACAAGTAAATATTTTCTAAAGACTGCATCCAGTCATCGAACACTCCTAATATTCCTTAGCAGTTACTCATTTATTTCAGTTTAAATTCGTGTAGTTTGTGATAAGATGGTATTAGAAAAACTTGGCCTGAAAGACAGGACACCATGTAGTTGTATACCTGTGTTTATTAACAGATGTTCCCTCTTTCCACAGGCTGAAAGAGCATAAAATCCTTCTTAGCGCAGATGGACCCTACAGAAATATACTAAAATTTAAACCACCAATGTGTTTCACAATGGAAGATGCAAAACATGTAGTGGAGAAAATTGATGTACTTCTCACAGGTATGAATGCTTTAATGCCCAAAAGAATACTCTGATCATTTCCAAATGACACATTAGGAACATCAGCCACAGTACCATAATGCAGGCCATTACATGCCAGGAAAAGTAATCAATTACTTTTTATGCTCCTTGTCCAAGCTGCTGTTCTTAATGTCATTTATTCTAAATAAATTTTAAAAAGAGCCATACATACTTCATCCAAACTTCTCAGGCTAAATCCTGCTCTTGATTCTTGCTCTCACAGACTTGTTTTCTTTTATTGTATATTTTATTTTGATTGCATAAACTGAGTGTTAAAGAGCAAATAAATTAATTCACTAGAGGCCTGAAAGACACTGCTGAAACACTGGTGAAACTTTCCATAATGCCCTGTCTGGGTTTTTTGTTATTTTTTTTTCCCCCCTCTCTAAACTTGCTTTCTTAAGCACAACTGATTGCCTCACTCAAATTTAGCCTGAAGGTCTTCAGGCTCTATTTATCTTCTACTTGGGGACCAATCTAGGGGAAAATAACATCACGTTATTTATTATTAACAATATACTATTAGCATAAGGGCTTTCCAAGCCCATTGTACATTGAACACTCCCATCTCCAAAGATTAGAACAGCCAGAGCTAGACTAACACGAAACTGCTGGACAAAGGCTGGATTCAGCTTTAAAAGGTCTGTCTGAACGCCTATGTTAAGGCTAAGCTGCAAAATTCATTCTCTAAACACTCACAAGCTACATGGCCCTAATACATTAATCATGTTTCCTTGGGAAAACGTTTTAGTAAGTACTCATTATTCTTCAGTTACTCTCCTGTGGGATAAATGCACAGAGGAATAGTTGATTGGTTACTCTTTTCCTCCAGCCAGCTGTTAAACTGACTATATGCTTGCTTACTCTTGGTTCTTTTTAATTATTTTCTTAGAAATGGAAGAGGCAACTGGAATGAAGACAGGAAACGATGTATCTACAAGCACACAGTGTAAAATAAAAGTATGTCTTGAATTTTTATGAAAATCTTATTCAAATAGATGTTTGGTGAAACAAATGACTTTGGTGAAGTACACCCTCATTTTTCGTGGTGTCAGTGGCCCTGTGCATTGAAACTGAGCTCAGAACGTAATCTATTACAAGAAATCTGAGAAGACTGCATTACTGGGGCAGATCTAAGAAGAGCTGATAACACAGACCTATCTATAAAATGTTTCTTGTTATAAGTCCATTGCCTTGTCTGCCTTGCATATACGTAAACAAGACCAACCAGACTTGGGGCTGCACACAACCATGAGCTCTAAGTAGTCAACAATTTTATTAGTTCTAGGTATTGAGTGCTGCCAATGGATATTTGGCTTCCTAAGCCAGCCTTCAACCTGGAAGAGTTCCAATTTTTACAGTGTTCTAAGGATTTAGTTTCCACTATAGGTCTTTGAGTATGAATGGCTGCCACTCATCCAAATTAGGACTTCTTAAGTTGCAGCACTGGCTTTGGACAAATCATATATAATTTCTCACACCCTTAAAAATACATGTCACCCACTGTGCTATAGGAAAGCTCACTGAGGTGTCCCTTGCCGAGTTTTCCATTGATGCTGCAAATGGCAAGGACGCAATAGCTCAGCTGTCTAGGGAGGAGTAATTAAGGCAGAGATCCTATGGATTACTGGCTATCTAGATAATAGATGAATCTAGAATTGGGGTACAAACTGTCTCTTACAAACATTTGTACATTCAGGTCAATCTCTTCCAAAGGCAAGAAGTTATGCTACTAAAACAGAAGAGTCATGCAGAGCTTCTTATTGGGAATCAAGCTCAATGGCTTCCTGTTGAAAGTTTAGAATGAACCTTCATTGATATTTCATTTGTGTTTCAGACTAATGAAGGAAGTCCTCAACCAGAGTCTGCGAATGAAAGCACCAGCCATTTGAATGGAGCTGCCTGCAGACAAGAAAATGGTTTTTATCCTGAAAAACACTCAGTGCCAAGTAAAACAATAAGGACATGAAGAGTGAGAGTTTCCTTGTTCAGACTGAATTTATTTTCTATTTGTTTTTGAGATGAAGAGTGCAATAGTGCAAGTACTAGGATCCGGTGAAGCCTTGTGCTAATACCAACTAGCTTCATTATGAGTTCAAAATGCATTTTCAGATATATGAGAACTGTATCATGTGGCCTGAAAGCTACATGTGACAGAATGGGCAACAGATACTTGAATTTCTTGTTGCTGATTGCAGGCTTGACACAGGTAAACAAAATCTGTTAAATTGGTGGATTTACTCCTATTACAGAGAATCTGAATTACTTAACCACCATACAAGCAAACTGCAAATTCCATTAAGTTTAACATGATAAGCTTAACATGATATTTTTACAATATTTTAAATTTCAATATGTAATATTGAGATGTTAATCACTTTCCATGTTTTAATGGCTGAATTCACAAAACAATGCCTGAGAGAGAAATCATTATTATCTTCCTGTATAACTTAGGTCCTATGGATCATATTTCCAGCTGACATACATTGGGGTGGCTTTGCTAATGTCAGTGATGCTCCACCAAGTGTCTACCACTGTGTGTGTAAAGATGTAACATTTACGCAAGCCTTTCTCACTTTTGTCTTCAAAGAAAATGAAAACAGATCATAATTTTCTAGGGATAAAGCAACTTTTATAGATAACTATTTATATAGAGTAAGATTTTATCTTTTCTTTTTCAAAGTTTGTATACTGAACTCTCTCAGTCCATGAAATATGCAATTAGAGGTTCAAAATGAGCTTCCCAGGGACAGCCCAGCTTTCATTCCCACGGATTTTAGATGTTTTGAAAGTCATGGGAATTATTGCCCGATCCTTTTGCAGCAATTCTGTTAGTTTTCATCAGAGGTGAAGAGTTGAATACCAGTTGCGCTGGATCCTGATACACAAATGACTGCTAACATTTGATAGATTACTAAAATGAGATGACCTCTGCATAAAATATGCGTGCAGCCACTGCCTGCCTTTGCTGCAGATAATTTAGACCAACTTGCCTCCTCGTTGGTATTAGATTTCAATAGCGCACAAGCCCTGTTTTTCTTTTTTAATACACATCCAACTCTGTGCTATGGAAGACACTGAGGGCTTCCAAGTGGTTTGCATTTCAGGAAAAAGACAAAGTTTATTTCCTCTTAAGTTTTCATACCCTGAGTTCTGCTGTTTTCAGATTGCTGCTAATGACTCTACTGATATGACTGAAAATTGAGCACTTTAATTTCATATTTTCCACAATTTGCTATATTAACATTCATGTTTCCAGTGTAACTTCTTCTGGCATTCTCAAGCTGGCTTATTTTCTATTTCACAATTCTTGAATAATTCCATAAGAATAAATCTGTTATTCGTAATTATGAAGTCCTCCACAAGGGTTTTTTGTTTCCATTTCATTCTTCATTAACATCTATTTGATGAGGAAAAACACTTCAGTTTTGGCCTAGGCTTCTCACCATGCCACAGTAGAACAGGCATAGCTGTGTTTCCCCAAGGCTCTATGCTGTACAGCTCTCCCCCCTCCAAGCCAGATGTTACCTCTGCTGCCACAACTCAATACTTGTGTGACCGTGCCACAAACTAGACTGGATCCTGCTAACCTTGCACCAAGAGGCATGGCATGGGTCTTTTCCAGAATGATGCTACACAGAGACCTAAGTCAAACTCACCTGGAGGGGTCATGAGGAATTATCAGACCAGATATACCACTGAAAGACTAGTATACTAAAACAAATACCAACATATTAAGGGCAAATTTCCATGGAACTCAAAATCAAGACTGCCACAGAGGCTGAGGCTTTGAAGCCTAGAGCTTGGGGAAGAGAAGTGCCTTCCTTACGTCCTACTTAGAGGCCAACCATCTTTTGTTCATTGTCAGCAAATTAAATCACCTGAACACACTGCACCTATCAAAGGGATTAGTAACAGCCCATTTCCTTCCTTCCCTTTTGGAGGTCACCTGCTTTTCCTAAGTGCCCCAAGTGTTTCCTACCATGAAATGTGTTTAAACTCACTCCTGGTATGGAGCGAGGGCTGCTTATATTACACATCACCCATAAGTGCACAGAATGAGCAGCAAATAGTTCCCAGCAAGGAAATACTAGTGGGGATATTGGGAGGGTTAATGCTCAAAGAAACACAGCCCACCAGACTACCCTATGGCACTGACTGTTGTGGCACATCATTAATATTTAACTCCTGAAAGATGAGAAGGAACTAGGAGATTCAATTAGGGATGTAAAGATTGTATCTTCATAAACGCAAGGGGCGTGTGCTTCTACCTCTGCAATACCTGCATTTTGTTTCTAGACATGCTAAAAATACATGGAAAAACACCTGTTCCAGTTGTTTTGCAGCCAGATTCTTCTTCACAAGGCAGGAAGCTCTCTACCCACGTGTTCTGCTAATAGTGGCTAATTGTGAAAGTTATCTAGAAGAGCTAAACCTGAAGAGGGAGAGCACTTATCTAATACACTCGGAATAAAGCGCTTCCATTTACGTGGAGGAACCAATCCAGCAGTTAGCAGGAGCTGAGGTGGACTTACTAGATTTACTATTACTATATTTTTGTTAATGTTCTTGAGGTATCTCAGAGTCCTCCAACAAGATTATGCACAATCCCTGTTGTGAAGAGTTTATTAATTAGAAGAGACTGACTAAAGGATGAAAGAGGGTAGGCAGAAATAATTAAGGTCAAACACGAGGAGTTGCTCCAGTCAGCTGAACTGAACAAACGTATTTTCTTCATGTAACAAGTAGGGATTTTTCCCCCTCTGCAACCCTTTGTTTTCCTTTTTCTTCCTCTCCTGTCCTGGCTGTACAGCTCCTGGTTTTGGCCAGGTGATTCAACTTCCCCAGCCCCTATGTTCATCAGACACCCCCCAAAAGCCAGTTCAAGTCACTAACCTTGCAGAAAAAAAAAAATACAGCCACACTTTTCTTTTTTGCCATTAGTTTTCTAACAAGCAGACTCCTGCAGGAAACCCAAGTCTGTGCAAGACAAGCAGCAGGAGGAAGAGGCAGTGGAATGAAGGAAGGGCAGGACTCTATCCCAAGTGGGGATCCAGAGCTACTTTTATCTTCACTGCAGCTGATAATCATACCAGAAGATGAATCAATTAATTCTATGGCATTCTCACATTTTACCACTATTCCAATTGCTTTTATATTGTATATTTAAGGCTCTTAATGCAAACAGACTGGTTAGAACATGGGAAAAATAAAGGACAGTGCTTGCTGCAGATACTGATGAAAGCACACTGTCAGAGTCTGAACAAACTGCCAATTAATTCCCCTACATAAAAGCAAGCAGGATTGAACCTGTGAGGAGTTGGAAAGCTGTGCCTTAGAAGGCACTGTTCTGGGGATAAGAAACAGGATCAAAAGTTGCTATGTCAACATAACATCACTGACCTGCCAGGGAAACAGAGCATGCTGCATATCCACAGCTGGGGAAAATACCTTGTCCCTACCTCCATTAAAGGTTGTAACATGTCAAGCAGAAGAATTAATGAAGGAAATCAGGTTTGTATTGTTCACGGAGCAAAAAAAGAAAAAGCCAAGTGGATCAACAAGAAATATGAATCACAGCAATCTGACCAGTTTGGATGGTTAAAATCTGAAGGAGAACAGGTAGGAGACCCAAAAGCCCAGTCAGTATGCAAATGGCTAGTTTCATTCAGAATCTCTTCATACTTATCTTCTCCATATCACACAGTGTCATATTTTGCCTGTGCTTTCTACACATATGGTTTTCTAGACATACAATAGTCTCATCACAAAATACATTTACAATCTTCAGAGCTGTAAGCTTGATAGATGCTAACATAACATATTCCAGAGGGCAAAAGTCCACATATACACACCCAGAAAAAGCAACCTCTGATGATATCTAGTGAAAAAAAGGGAGATGAATGAAGGGAACAATTGCACAAGCCTCAGACATAATTATTTCACATGTGTCAGGTGACAACATCCATTGCTTTTTTTTTTTTAGAAAGAATATTATTGAATGGAGACATTTCAATTTTTAAGGCAGTAAAATGGGGCACCCCCCACCTCAAAACCATAGCTTTCAGCACCCATGTGCAAAAACTAGAGCCTTAAAGCAAAATTTAAAAACACTCTTCACAGAAGTATTTCTACATGAAAAGCAAGTCTCTTGCAGAATGAGGCACAAGAAGATGTTTAGTCATTCCCTGAATACTAAGTGTTGCAGGTACTCTAAGCTAAGAGCTGGAAAAGCAGAGACTTAAAGAAGCCCCACGGGACTGGGATTTCCATTGAACAGTATTCATTATACTGCATGGTTAAGTACTGTACATATGCGTATAAGCATGTTGTCTATATGCATTTTGATCTACATTGTTTTTTTTCCCTTCATTTAATGTAACAATTTAGAAAAACAACTGACTAATACTTGCAAGCAAAGCAGATTTCTCATAGCAGCACAAAAGTTCATTTAATCTTCCAGGTGATGACTTGAGCAGGAGTTTTATTATTGTCCCTCTTTAGTCTCAATCTGGCCCGTGTTGCTGCCAACCAAGCTCTGGCAGGAGGCCTATGCAAGGGAAAGCAAGGCCAAATGACTGTGACAGGATTTCCCTGTCTCTCCTACCCATAAACATTTATGTTTTCCCACCTGAAACATTTGATATTGGTGCCTATGGTTCTGCAGAAAAGGCATCAGCTCCAGAATTAGAAAAGACAAACTATTTTCACATTTGCCACTGACTCATGGTGTGGCTGGACTTTGTCATGTTGTTACTGTAGGCTTCAGTCCGCAGAGACACAGGGTATCTTACAAAGGTTTTGAGAGAAGTCTACATGGAAGGACCTTTCAGGTTGATATTTCATAAGGAAAAACATCTGGGTCTAAATAAAGATCCTAGATACCACACTTCGAAAGTTCAAGGCTTTCACTGATCTTCACAGCTGAAGACCAATCTGCACTAGGAAAAACAACCTTCTGTCTCTCATCTCTGCTCACCGCCATTCTCATATGTTAGGGTAAACACTGCTCTGATATTAACATATATCAACAATATGGAATAAAGAAAAAAAAGGAAGAAAAGGAAGCAGAGAGGGAAGAACACAAAGAAAAGTTTTTCTCTGCAGCTCACTAAAGGTTGCTCAGAGTCTTTTATCACTGACAATGCAGAAAGCCTGGAGAAGTACTCCTGGCTTCAGAGTAGCTGTGGACTCATTACACAGCTCAGCAAGTGACTTAGCATCTTCACGTCTCTGTTTACTCTCACTTATTAAGGCAGCAATAATAGTATTTGTTATGGTTTGTAAAGGTTAATCACCTCATCAGGCACAATCCCAGATCATACAGGACTGCGAGTCACAAAGTACAATTAGTTCAATTTATTTATTTAGAATCATAGAATCATAGAATTAGCTAGGTTGGAAAAGACCTACAAGATCATCCAGTCCAACCATCCACCTACCACCAACAACCCCACTAAACCTGTCTCCCAACGCTATATCTAAACATTTCTTGAACACCTCCAGGGACGGCGACTCAACCACCTCCCTGGGCAGCCTGTTCCAGCGTCTGACCACTCTTTCAGAAAAGTAGTATTTCCTAATGTCCAGCCTAAATCTCCCCTGGCGCAACTTGAAGCCATTCCCCCTCGTCCTGTCACTAGTTACAAGAGAGAAGAGGCTGACCCCCAGCTCACTACAACCTCCCTTCAGGTAGTTAGAGAGAGCGATGAGGTCTCCCCTGAGCCTCCTCTTCTCCAGACTGAACAATCCCAGCTCCCTCAGCCGCTCCTCATAAGGCCTGTGCTCCAGACCCCTCACCAGCTTTGTCGCCCTCCTCTGAACACGCTCCAGGGCCTCAATGTCTTTTTTGCAGTGAGGGGCCCAAAACTGGACACAGTGGTGGTTACTTCATTTTCTTCCCTATTTGAATGTGGTTTTGTCAACTAAATAAAGCCCTACTATGTGCAGTACAAAGTTATAGACTGATTGCACTAAATAACATGAAGCAGTGAAGAGACAACTACAGAACAACAGGGAAGCAAGCAGTCTGGGTTGAGTATCTCAGGAAAGGTAAAGATCTGTAAATATGTTTTCAGCTGGCTCAGAGCACTACTTTTAAGTGAAAAGAAAAATTCTGGTGTCTGTTTCATCAGGTTTTTTTTCATTCTAGTCACAAAATAAGGCAGGAAAGGAGTTCATCTGGAAAATATGCTTCTAACACACTCCAGTGGCTTGCTCTTGAGAACAAAGATTTCTGTCCACAGTGCCTATAATCAGCTCCCAGTTAAGTTACCTTTATTTTGCTCTCTATTAGTCAAGACAGATCATGCAAACCATAAAGAAACTAGGCTCTAAGAATATACTTTGCACATGGACCTTGGAAGATCAGCATTATAGTACAGACAAGTCCTACAAGCGTGTATGAGACAGAACCAAATTCCCTTTCAGCTTAGGCATTTATGCAAAAACAATCACAGCATTTAATACCTCTTTCTTAACTCAGAGCCAAATGAGGACACTACTACAGGCTGTGAAATTCCAGTGAAAAAAATAATGACTTTCTATGTCAGTTAAGTCTGATGTAAGAAAGTTTATTCTGACATAGATGTGTAAATAGTATGCGTATGTAATCATAGGGGTGTGTAGAGATACGTATCTTTTTATGTTCACACAAACACATAGAAACACATATACATACACATTGCAAAACGTTTGTGAGGCAACAAGTTATGTTCAGTAACTGCATTCAGTGTGAAACAGGGAATCATTGTTTTCTATACCTTTGAGAAATGGAACAAAAGACGTTTTATGAAGAGAGCATTGGGCTTAGACAGAGGCTACTAACTGCAGATGAAGCATTCAAGAATACATTAGCTTACTGCTGTTATAGAAAAAGGTGTTTCCACAGGTATCAAGGACAAGGAAAATGAAAGAATATATAGAAAAATAAATCATCTCTCTGCTTGCTTCCTTTCCTTCATCCCCCAAAAAGTGCCTGGAGAGAAACGGGTGCAATTAGTTCCCCCTTCCCTTTCTCTGGGTCTCTTCACAGCCTATCCTCTTGCCTTAACCAGATCCCCAAGTCAATTGCTGGGGGACTGGAAGTCAAAGTGGCACTTCTAGCATGTCAGGTAACAACCCCCATACATTTGCTGAATGGTAAATTACTTCAAGAAAGACTACTTTTTCTTTCCTGTTTTGCCAGACCAGCCTCTATTGAATTCAAAGTGCTTTATACTTACACAATAAGCAACCCAATGGCTTGCCCAAATACAGTATTTGTTTTTACAGCATGGCACACCTGCATTTTCTATCGCTCTATTTTTTGCCTCCTCTAAATGAATACTGCTTCACATGCAATGTCTCCTCACAGAACAAACACAGTTGCAGACCCTGCTGAACAGGCCTTGCAGCAGGCCGCTCAAGCACAGAGCTTTGTGGCAAGTCAACCAGAAGTCTGATGAGCAGATCGCTCACAGGGAGAAGTGGTGACGTGGGCTGGCCAGATTGTCTCAGGCAAGAGGCAAACAGGAAACTAAAACAAGGAGGAGGAAGAACCATACAAACCTTAAGCACCTTCTAACCACACAACACAAGAACAAACAGTAGCAATCTCTGCCAGCCAGCAGCGTACATAGCAGTGCCACACATCATTCCTTCAGTACCCAAGGATTTACCAAAATATGATCTACCTTAAAAGGTAAGAGACACACTAGTGGCGGAGGGAGATCTAACTCCATCAGTTTCAAAAAAAAAAAAGTTTTTGCTTCTCTCAGCAGAGAAAAACTAATTTCGCACTGCTTAGCTTTCAACTTTCTGAAGTCATTTTTAAAACGCTAGCAGAAAAAAAAAAGTCCCATGACTCTGTTATCAGTCCATTTATGTAACCTGTTTGCAGTGAATGATTAATCAGAAAGATTATTGCTTAGTAAGTTTTGAGTAGCTGCCCAGAAATCTTGCATGCAGAGCCAAATAGTACTGCTGATGTTTTAAGTTAAAAGGATTAACTAAAGAAGCAGCTGCCAAAATCCATCCTTTGAATAAGGAAGGGCAATTCCCATTGAAATGTCAATGACAAACTGGGCATTGATTTGAAACCTGATACAAAATGCACTGGTAACTCCATTTTCCTTCAGCTTCAAAGACCAGCACTAATATGCACTGAAGGAAGAACTTGTGGCAATGAAGTTAGTGAAGACCATAGTCCAGGCAAACGAGAACGTGCAGGCTAAGGTCTTCAGCAGTTCTCTTTGTAATCCCCTTGTGGAAGCCATGAACATTTGATTGACTCAGTAAACTGCTCAGGAATAAATTACACTTGCAGTGCTATGAGTACTGCTCATAAGACATTATTTAAGTTTCAAGGACTCCCTAAACTGTTGATTCTTTAATAATGATCTTCAGATCAAGCACTTAAACAGTGCTTGTTTAAATACTTCGGAAACCACTGCCATAGGAGAATTGACAAGGTTCCCTATTGCTTGGAAAATAGTTTTTCATTGCCAGCTCACAAATGTTTATGAAAAGCAAAACCAAAATGAACTAAGAATGCCATTATATATATTTTTTTTCTTAAACTCACTGACTTTGTTAAACGTTTTTTGCAATTCACTCATGACTAACGAAAGGGCCTGTCTGTACTCGAAAGTTAACTCTGATCAGCACAGAGTAGCCGTGCACGGCAATAGCTACTGCTGAATAACTAATGTGTGAAAACCTGCTCTGGAATCAGTCTGCCTTGTTCCACTTTTGATTAATCCACTCTGAAAGACAGAATTTGAGATGAGACACAAGCCAGTGCTGAGGTCTTTTTTAAGAAGTATTTGAATTCAATATTTGCCTTTCACTGTTCTCTCCTTTTCAGTAGACTTTTTGGCATTCACTTAATTCAGCTCTTCAGTAAGAACAGAGGGAGTAGGAAAGTGCAGTTTTCTGGAGAACTCTTTTATTGATTAATTCCTGCCAGTGTCCTTGAATTCTACAGCAAATGTTGGAACTAATGACCTCTGGACATGGAAGGCTTCTGGTTGTACCTTTAGGTTCAGTATCTCAGGACCCCAGTGCTCAAAATCTGTTGTTTGCACAATCCAACTCTTTCTCATTAACTCTGCAAGGGGAATTGAGAGAAACAGTAGCACTATAGCTGCATAACGAATCACCATAGCAGTTGCTAACATTATATCCAGAGAGATCTGTGGTCTTGCATGAGATTTTGGTCACCGCACTCTGTCAGAGCCTCCGAACAGTGCAATGATGCCACTAGCAGTCAGTAGCTCTTTAGACAGCTCATGAAACATTTTGCCTGCAAGAGAGATAACTGACATCCTTTTCTTCAGTACCACAGCTGTTTATATGATGACTTCTAGTCGTCAGAGAAACAAAACTACAACCTCTTCCAAGGGGGCTCATAAAGGCAAAAAAGGAAGTATTCATCTGCACCCGAGGCCATTCTTGCTCTTTAGAATGCCCAGAAAAACAATTACACACAAATATATAATTTTTAAAAAGCAGTGGCAACAGATGACTTCATATCATTGAGGGTCCCCTGTATTTCTTTCCCTTGGCCATGTTTCTGACTGTCCTAAAAGCAAGTGCTCTGAACAACACTGGTGTTTGCACTCTGCCTTCAGCTAGATAGGCAGGAAGCCCAGTTTTCCATACTGTGCTCCTGATCACAAAGTACATACCTGGGGCCAGGATTTGATGAGACAGTTTTAGGCTGGCTGCTACCAGATCAAAAACACTGGCCACAAGTTACACAGAGCTGATTCATACAGATTCACCCTGCAGGTTCAAAACTGTCAATTTTTTGGGAAGTGATAGAGTGGAGGAAAAGGGAAACTTCATTTTTACAGATGTTATGTCAGATTAAGCATAAACTGTCCTGCTGCAGATAGCACAGATTTTATAAACTCTATATGCTCTGACACATTTGCTAGACATTCAAGTGAAATCAGTTGTTCTGTGCCGAACAGTGGCTCCAGGATGCTCCACAATTGAACAGACTCGGTATCTGGTAGCGGATGGTGGTGAGTTAGATACCAGTGCCATACAGACGCCCAGCAGAGACACCCATTGCTCTGGCAACACTGTAACTGCAAGCCACCATTCCAGGACTTAGGCAACCCTAAGATTCAGCTGATGAAGAGTGCTGCTGCAGACAAAACCCAAAAAAGCCACGGAAAAGAAAATAAGAAGCAGACTGTGTCTCTAGCAAGAGTACATGTGGCTTTAGCAGCAGTCGGAAATGAACATACAATGGCTGGCACAGAACAATGCACTTTAAGATACAAAAGAGCTCAATGCGTAGCAACTGTTGCAATATTTAACTAGCACATTAACACTTGAAACCCTCTGTGGAAGGGGTAGAGAGCCACTGCATTATATTTCAAGTAAATATATGCCTATCTTTTATTTCAGGTGAAAGTGCTGGTGTTTAGCCAGAGCATGATAAAGCCCAGCTCGAGGACAGCAAATAAGCAAGAGGCCAGACTGGTCTTCCACACATTTGTAATGCGTATGAGGATCAGTTGGAAAGAAAGGAGGCTTTTCAGATTAAGAAAGACTATCTACCTTGCTTATGACTGCTGCAGAGAAAACGTCTTAACACCTATCTTGCATGGATTCCTTGCTTCCACATGCTGTTCTTTTTTTAAAATGGCACGGAAGCATATTTCCTCAGGAATTTGAGCATTTCAATGGCTTGGAGCAACCAGCAGAGAAAAGAGACAGAGAGAAGAGTGGGTGTGTCCATCCATAAACATGCACGAAAATATTAGAGCCACACAATGTCTTCTGCCTGAAAGAACAAATCAGGCTTCTGTTTGCTCATCAGCTGTAACAGATTTGCCAGAATGGATCATATCTCCAGCTGGCATAAATTAGAGAGGCACTACTGGCTTCAGCAAAGCTACGCCGAGTAGCAACAGTCTTGGATCAGTGTCTTTATTCATAGAATCATAGAATTGGCTAGGTTGGAAAAGACCTACAAGATCATCCAGTCCAACCATCCACCTACCACCAATAACCCCACTAAACTATGTCTCTCAACACTATATCTAAACATTTCTTGAACACCTCCAGGGACAGTGACTCAACCACCTCCCTGGGCAGCCCACTCCAGCACTTGACCACTCTTTCAGAAAAGTAGTGTTTCCTAAAGGCCAGCCTAAATTTCCCCTGGCGCAACTTGAGGCCATTCCCCTCATCCTGGCACTAGATATAGAAGAGAAGAGGCCAACCCCCAGCTCACTACAACCTCCCTTCAGGTAGTTATAGAAAGCAATGAGGTCTCCCCTGAGCTTCCTCTTCTCCAGACTGAACAATCCCAGCTCCCTCAGCCGCTCCTCATAAGGCCTGTGCTCCAGACCCCTCACCAGCTTTGTCGCCCTCCTATGAACACGCTCCAGGGCCTCAATGTCTTTCTTGCAGAGAGGGGCCCAAAACTGGACACAGTACTCGAGGTGGGGCCTCACCAGGGCTGAGTACAGAGGGACAATGACTTCCCTACTCCTACTGGCAACACTATTTCTGATACAAGCCAGGATGCCATTGGCCTTCTTGGCCACCTGAACACACTGCTGGCTCATGCTCAGTCAAGCATCGACCAGCACACCCAGGTCTGTTTCCTCTACACAGTCTTCCAGCCACTCTGCCCCAAGACTGTAGCATTGCCTGGGGTTGTTGCGGCTAAAGTGCAGGACCCGGCACTTGGTCTTGTTGAACCCCACACCACTGGCGTCAGCCCAGAGATCCAGCCTGTCCAGATCTCTCTGTAGGGCCTCTTTACCCCCAGGCAGATCGACACTTCCTGCCAGCTTGGTGTCATCTGCAAACTTACTGAGGGTGCTCTTGATGCCCTCATCCAGGTCATCAATAAAGATATTGAAGAGGACAGGCCCCAGCACCAACCCCTGGGGAACACCACTCGTGACTGGTCGCCAGCTGGATTTAACTCCATTCACCACCACTCCCTGGGCCCGGCCCTCCAGCCAGCTCCTTACTCACAAAGAGTGTACCGGTCCAAGCCACAGGCTGCCAGCTTCTCCAGGAGAATACTGTGGGATACAGCGTTGAAGGCTTTGCTGAAGTCTAGGTAGACCACATCAACAGCCTTTCCCTCATCCACCAGTAGGGTCACTCGATCATAGAAGGAGATTGGGTTGGTCAAGCAGGACCTGCCCTTCACAAACCCATGCTGGTTAGGCCTGATCCCCCCATTGTCCTGCAAATGCCGCGTGATCTCCCTCAGGACAATCTGCTCCATAACCTTCCCTGGCACCAAGGTCAGGCTGACAGGCCTGTAGTTCCCCGGATCTTCCTTACAATTCTTCTTGTAGATGGGAGTCACATTGGCAAGTTTCCAGTCTTCTGGGACCTCTCCAGTTGACCAGGAACGCTGATAGCCAAGCTGCTTTCCATCATCTATCTCCTCCGCCAGCTCCCTCAGTACTCTTGGATGGATTCATGCGCTTGTATCCACAGTCACGCGCATTTGAACTACTCTATGAAACACAACGTGTGAATTTACAGGGTGCTTTTACCCTCAAAGTGCATAAATAGCCTGAAGTACAAATTCACAATCCAATAGTTTCCACCAGCACACATATACCATCTTAAACTAAAATATCATAAAAGGCAAGAATCAACACAAATTAAACAAGCCGGCCCAAAGAGTTGGCAATTTGTCTTGTAAACAAGCATCATGCTGTCCCACTTTATTCCTGGTATTAATTTCTAGTTAATGCAAGCAATTGCAAGTATGTAAACATGATTTCTCAGACCATTTGTCTCGAAAAAGGAATTCTCCTTTGCATCCCACATCCTCTCAGACTTCTGTATTCAGAAGGCCCTACTCATCCACCACAGCTCCCCTCTCTTGGCAGCACCAATTGAAAGAGGTGTATGGTAGCTTGTTCACTGGGTACTTGAGTGTACTTTCTTTAAACAGAGAGAGAAAGCCTCACTCTTGTCACCTCTTCCCCTCCACACATTCTCAGCCCCTACTGCTTAAGCTTCACCTCTGCTTTTCTCATGGGCTCTTCTTCTGTTTCCTACCACTAGAGCTGCAGCACACACAATCATAGTGGAATACAGTTTCTCAGCATTACGTTGGTACACTCAAGAGAGAAAGGCGGCATCGACTGTTAAGCAGTGCACCAAATGCTTTCCTGATCTGCCATCGAGACATCCACAAAGCTTTTGGGCAACAAAGCTCTAGCAAGTGGTCCTCAGAGTTCTCAGCCTGCCCACAACAGAATCTCATTGCCTACACTGTAACCGGTCACATTCCCAAAGGTGAGAAGTCAGAGGAGAATTCACAACAGCACTGAAAGATAATTGCTTTGTGCTTCAATTCTTAGTTGTTCTTTGTTAATTAAAAGAGAACAAAAAGACAAATACCACTGTCACATTCTTTTGCTGGAGAAAGCTTTATTATAAAAGTTAGTTGATTAGTAAGTATTATTTGTATTATGTATGAGCATTTTGTGAAATCGACTTGGTTCATTCTTTGTCAAGCACCAACAATCAAAAATTATGAGTTAAGATCTACAGTACTCAGCAGTTGTTCTAAAAAATGAGTAATGCGTTCAAATATTTATTTGTCTTCTACTTACAGGCTATATTCCATGCCTTTCAGTGATGCTACTTCAGAAAACATCCTTCAAAAGATATCGTTCTACTTCATGGCCATGGCCAAAGTAACAATATCTGTCAAAAGACACTTTCAAGGAATACATCTAAAACTTAAATGTTTAGAACAGACTTCTGGGTGAAAAACTGTTCCAAAATGAACTGCTTCATCTGTTAAACTTAGAACTGATATTGCACAGACCTGCTGGCAACTTGGCAGAGGAAAAATATTCCTTTGAAACTTCTAATGTGGCTGGGGCACTAGGCTAAGCCTTGCTTCCTAAACCCCATACACCTCTTGCCAAATCCATCCATTTGCATCACAAGGCATTACCACCTCGCAGCACTGTTCTAAATGACCACACTACTCTCCCCCTCCAGGGACTGTTCACCTGGCATCACCCAATTGACAAATAACCAAAACCACCCAAAAAGCCTCATGTGTTTGCCAGACTAATTTGTGCCTGCTCTCCACTGAAAGCTCTTCATAGACTTGTTCAAAGAGAGGAGAAATCTACTACAGAATCATAAAGGTTGGAAAGACCACTAAAATCATCTAGTCCAACTGTCGGCGTATAACCACCATGCACACTAACAGGAGAACCTTAGCTTCTTATGAATCCCTCAGGCCAGAGAGGCTTTCACAAGCCAGAAACTGCCTCACTTAATCAAGAGTTCTCTCTAGCCAGCAGTTCACACAAACATTTCACGGTATAGAAATACAGGTGTCTACGCTATTAAGTTGTTCTCAGTTTGCTACCTGATATTGGCCTACAGCGTTTTTTCCAATCATTCCTGCACAGAGGTAGGGAGTTTGGGTAAAAGACCACTCCTAACAGGCAGCGTGCTTGCAGGCACCGCACCCTGGGTGGCAACAGACAAGAACAATGCTGGGTCTCAGGCATGGGTGACAATTGGTTAGGACTTCTTATACTCTAGTACAAAAGGACAGGGTCTCCACTCTCTAACATCTCTTGCTACTTCTATTTCTACTTCATCGAAGATTGAAAAAGCAAGTGCTTCTGCAATCATCACTTTAACTTTAGATGAGAATTTAAAAGCTAGTCTAATTACAGTATTTTGAAATAACTTAAGTGAAACAAAGTGCCACAAAAACATGGATCTCAACACAAATTTTGTTGATTGTGTTCTTGTCTACTTTTACTATCAAGGAAATTATGCAATGGGATAACCTGCTTACTGTGTTAATTGAGCCACCTTCATCAAAAGCTTTCATAGGAAGTGATATAACATCCTGGTAGGCTTATAGAGTTAGTGTCTGTGTAGTGACTGTGTGACCAGGTAGGATGAGTGACTGGAAGATACAGAGGGTATTTTCTAAGCTCTGGGTAAGTAGCTTACTTCTTTATTTTTATACTGCAAACACCCTAAGTATAAGGAAAACAAACATACAAGGATGTGCAAGAATCACTATACATTACTTGGATTTCCTAAGCTAATATAGAAATCTGTTTGTTTTTTTTTCCAAGCACATATTACACAGTTAGTAACAAAAGTGGTCTATGATGAGTGACTTTGCTCTTTGTTCTTTCCCTCCCTGATTCAGATTTTCCTGAATCACCACCTTGGGACTGCAAAGCATCTGTGATGTGCCTGTGCCGTTCAAGAAAAATAAGCTTTTGACCCAGTTGATCCATTTACATGAGTTTAATGGAATCTATAATCCCCAAAAACTGGCTCCTTCCCCAGATTATGTATAATTAGGGATAATCATAGAACAAAGGGAGCAGAGGTCAGCAGAAACACCCCTCAGAGGTAAGAGTATTACTCTGTGAATCCCCATAAACTATCCTTCGGTTGGTTTGTTGCATTTAGCTATAGCAATCTTTTTTTGTTTGTTTGATGTTTAATTTCTCACTGAACCTTGAGAAACCTGGTAGGACATATGACAACAACCATAAGCAATCATTTGTAGTTAGTTACTATTAACACTGCCAGGCAGTTATTCGGTAACGATTAAAAAAGGCAAAAAAAATTAATATATATTCTAAATGTATTTCTTTCCTCTGTTGACTGAGGAAAATAACAAGCAGTGTGGAAAAAGTCTGGCATTATTGTGGAGCAGAGATACATAAGTAACTATAGGTGAGTTTCTACTGGGACATGTTTTGTATTGACTGCTCACCTTGCTGTTAAATTGTTCCTATTTTTTTTCAGACTCCACAAAAATCACCCTGCTGCAATTTTTCCACTCTGATCTTGTCCCCTATTCTTCCCTAACAAGTATCTCAATGCAGCCTTTGTTATGTGGGGTCCTGAGGTACACAGTTTCCCACTGCTGATATTCAACTCACCTTTCCAACTCCAGCTCCCAAACACCACCAACACCTACCTATCTGATCAAAGCTGCATTTACTGTGACCAATATTAACCATAATCCCTTTCTCAACTGCGTCTCCAGCCTAACTGCCTTAATTTTGCAGTTTGAAAAACAACTACTCCAGTTTATCTAGAAGTTACAAGCATGAATTTATTAAGAAATCAAACCAGGTAATCCTAATTGTATGTATCTAGGAAAATTCCTGGAAAAGACAAACACATTGTGAGCAGCAGGACACTGCATTATTTCCATGTATTAGGAATGTACTTATCAGGGAGTAAAAGTTCATGGCTTTCCTGAAAAGAATTAAATAAATTGTTCGACACTGTACCCTACAGGAGTACATAAATAGCCCTAATACATGAAGAAAAAAAAAACACCATTAAAGATTCTGATCACAACAGTTCCAAAAACTTGCAACTGGAGGCATGTAAGATTGAGTCACAGTCAGAAAGAGCAAGTATAGAAATTCTGTTCTGTATGGGAGTCTTTGAATAAGATCCCCACTCCTCTACCTGCTTTATTCTGCTGTGACTACACTGGGTATGTTTGGCAACTAGATTTTGTTCCAAAAATTGTTCTGTCAGACAAACACATTTGTTTGAACTACCAGCTTCAGCATTTTTTACTGGATTTTGCAAGTCCAGTGTACGTAAGAGAGAAAAACTTAAATACAGAAACTGACCTTTTCACTCTGCAAGCAGAGGTTTCAACAAGGTTGTGTCTGATTAGAGATTTCCTAAGTTTTGAAAGCCTTGGAGCTATTCGTAAAACAGATCCTG